>NC_141808.1:10789966-11091216 GCF_057944985.1 Cucurbita pepo subsp. pepo
AGCCAAAACAAAGCGGCACCTAAAAGAAAATAGGGAAGTATTCTGGCGGGTATACCTAGTGCAGCGCGAGCGTCAAGGATCTTTCGAGAAATACCTGATGTTTAGCGGATATGTTTTCATATTGGGTTTCGGACCTTATTCACTGGCCTTATAAGAGCTCCCTCGATCTTATGCTCACCATGTCCCTTGTAGTAGGTGCTTTTTCTTTTTGGGCACTGGTACCCCAAGCCATTCTCGAAGTGGACCCGACCCCAGGCCAAGATCCCAACAAAACAAAGCTACAATGCGTAAAGAAACCCAACTCGATAGCCCTCACTTCGTTGCCCGGAGGATATAGATCACTCTAACCAAGAACATACTGAAAAAAGAATATCATGAGCTGATAGGGGAGGGGATCAACATATCGAGGATCCTCGGACTGAAGTAAGGAAGCGAGCAGGAGCGGAGCTGGGAGACCGAGTTCAACACCCACCCATTTCTATTCCATTTACCGAGGAAGTAATAGTCCAGGAAGGAGTTTACTGGTCAAGAAGAAATAGGAAAAGAAGAAGGAGAAGGAAGAGAGAGTGAAGACGAAGAAGACAGAGTGAAGGGGAAGTAGTGAATGAGAATGAATAAGGAGTTCAGACTGGAGAATGAATTGAGAGTATTGATCTTTTACAGTGATAGAAGAAATAGGAAAAGGAGAATGATGAATAAGGAGTGTTTACAGTCTCATTCCCGTCTCATGAATCTTGAGTAGAGGATTGACTGACAGTGAACGAGAAAGAATGTTGAGGATTGACTGACAGTGAACGAGAATGAATAAGGAGGAGAAGAGAAAGAGAAAGAAGGAATCTTTCGGATTTACTTACAGTTAAGTCGAATTGATTCTTCGATAGTCTTTCCTGACAGTGAACGAGAATGAATAAGGAGTGTTTACAGGATAACGAATGTTTAGTTTCGTCTTGACTTGAAACACTTGAAGGGGAAGGTGAAGGAGAAGATCAGAGACCGGCCGGCTGGCTTCTTGTTTCGTCTTTCCTTAATAATGAATGAATTACCTTTACTAGATTTGATCCCTAAAAATAAGGGAGAGATACAGTTTGATCCCCAAAAATACGGGGGAGGATAGGAGAATTCTTGTTTTTTGAGTGTTTACAGTCGAGTTCCCGAGGGAAATCAGGGTAAAGATAGACTATGATCCCCAAAAATATGGGGGAGGAAAGAATTTCTTTTCTTGAAGCTGCTTTCCTTAGGGAAAAAGGTCTTACGAACTTTTACCGTTATATGGGGATAGAATTTCTTTTCTTGAAGCGGAAGCTGTTAGGGAAAAAGCTCTTTTAATGTTTTACCCCTATGTTGGATAGAATAAATTAATTAATGGTCCGTGGAGTTCCAGAAGTAGGATCAGAGAAAGAAGCCGAGGGGTGAAAGAGCTCGACCAAAGGGAGAGGGGTGAAACAGCGAGACCGGTAGGGAGAAGGGAAGGCAATGCGTGAGACCGATAGGTTCATGGGCAGGATTCGTTCACTCTTATTCTTGTTTCGTCTTTCCTTTCAACACTTGAAGGAGAATGAATCGTTAGTCTTTCCTTTCTTACAGGAGAGTAAAAGAGTGAAATCAGTCGTCTTCATAAGGAGTGTTTACAGTCTCATTCATCTTTCATTTTCTTCTTCAATCAAACACCTATTACCGAGTTCAAGAAGGGACAAGTTATTGATCGTTAATCTTTCTTACAGGAAATAGCTGATGAAAACAAGAGCAAGAGGAAAGAATGCATCGGAAAGGGGCGAAGCTGTGAGACCGGTAGGGAGAGTCGTCTTCATCTTTCGTCTCCCTGAACTGTAAACTCTCATTCATCTTTCGGATTTCATTCCTGTTCCGGAGCTCGACTGTAAAGGACAGGTTCATGAGCGAAGCAACTCGACCGAGAGGGAGAGGAGGACGTTGATCGAGCTTTTCCATGCCTAGTCCCAGTTTCGATTAAAGACCCAGAGCGGGCTACAGATCTATACCAAGCCCGTTACGCCATAATTCATTGAGGTTGATCCCGAAGTGACGTTCGAAACCGTAGGAGTAGTCTGTCTCTATTTATTCACAGAATGAACGAGACTTTGTTTCACGGGATTGAATTAACACGTCTCGACCAGAAATGGTCTTCGCAAGCATACCGCTTTCCGTTCAAGAATAGGTAGCAGCGGTTTTAAGGAAGACTACCGAGCTCATGGATAAGCGCCTATCATCTCTATGCTCATTCTGACTTTAGCTTTTCCTTTGATTAGTAGTATTAGCGCTCGCTCGACTTAATATAATAATAGCTGTCTTTCTTACTCGACTTGCTTACTAGCTGCCTTTCTTTCTGACTAATATATATAATAGACTAACTTGTGAAAGAATAGTTCTAAACTGAGTACACTAGGAGAAGAGTAGTTTCCTCTTGTTTCCATTTTATTCACACGTAATGATTAGCATTCCTTCTCTGGAAACCCATCTTCGTCATAACCTTCATATCTCGAACCAAGCCCGAGGAGCCGAGGAGATATATGAGACCCTCGCCTTTTTTCACCTTCAAACTTTCCCTTCCTCCCCCTGAGCTCAAAACCCTGGTGGAAGACGAATAGAAACTCGTGTGTGTAGGTCTCCATGAGGAAAGGCCTTTTTTACATCGAGCTGATGTAGTGACCAAGCAAGATCCATTAGCTGCAACTGACAGAATGCCTCGTATGGAATTTTTGTGAGTTTGCAGGAGAAAACGTCTCGAGATAATCGATGCCATAGGTTTGTGTGAAACCTTTCGCCACAAGACGAGCCTTCTCGATAGAGCCATCAGCTTTGTGTTTCAGGGTATATGCCCACAGCCAACCGTACGTTTGTTTGCCTCTTGGTAAGGTGATCAGTTCCCAAGTGTCGTTCTTCTTTCTTTAGAGCCTCCATTTCCTCTATCATAGCTTGCTTCCACTGAGGATGATTGAGGGCTTCTTTCAGGAGGGTATCTTATCGCTGAGCTTGAAAGTCAGGAAGCTTGATAGGACACAAAGTTCTTAATAGGGGGTGATCAGTCAAATATCTCTTTGTCTTTCTTCAAGGCAATACAGATCAGAAAGAAGAAAAGAGGAAAAGAAAGATTCAGTATTAAAAGACAGACTGAAAGGCAATACAGATCAGAAAGAGGAAAAGAGTCAGGATTAAAAGACGGATCATCGATCAGATATCTCTTTTAACGAATTTCCTGATTGCGACAGCTTATCGCGACTTGTTACTAGACCAAACATTCCCTCCCTAGAATAGAGCTTAAAGAGGGCTGAAGTTTAATTAAGGTAGAGCTTAATCAGTCCTGAACTCCAGAAGGGGATAGATTGAATACTGAATCTTTCACTACTGACTGGAAATTAGCCGAGATCATAGAACTCTTTACCGAGGATGTGACTATAGTCCAAAAATAGGAGAAGAACAAAAGCACACGTTGGTAGGGGTCTTGGTTTATAGCAAGACCTGGGAGGAGTATCTGACGTAGAGACTGTTCTAGAAGCTCTGCGTGAGCACCAGCCTCAAGCCCATACAGAGTTGTGTTCAACCTTGGAGGATGGAGAATGCTGATTTGAATAGGGAGCCTGACAATCAGATCTATTCGTCTTTCGCAGGTAGGCAGCTTTCCCGCCCATCTTTCCAGGTGAATTTGGATGAAACTCATGCTAATTTAGAATATTGGAAGATTTCAGATAATAATGCTCAAATTGGAACTCTCAACAGCCCGGGAACCCCAATTACAGACGAATGCAAACAGAAAATGAGAAAAGAAAGATCGCAAGAAGTGTAGCTCCTGACATCACGGAAAAGACAAGGGGATAGCTTCAACGGCGAAATGAAAAAGGGGGAAGAAAAGGTAAGGTCACAAATAGAGTGAAACCAAGTCAGATTGAGAAAAGGCATAATGATAATAAATAGTAGGGTCGGCCCCGCCCTCCGAACCGGACGTGAAGGCTCATCCAGCTGCTCTTGCTGAAATCATTACGTCATTCCCGGCACTACGGATTGATTGTCCCTAGACCACTACTTGGAATGGATGGCTACATCAGTCTATGCTCCAGCTTTTCTCACAAGCAAGACCTATAGAATGAGCTCAGATTCATCCATACCCTTTCCAACCTACCTCGCTTGGTGCGTTAGGGGAAAGTCAAATTCATGCTTTATCCAATCCAGAAAGAGGTTCTGACTTTACAGGCCGAAAGAGAAGAGGTCTTGAAGCGGATCCCGTTGCTGATTCTGATTTGGTTGACCTACCACTCTATGGCGCTCCTTTCAAGTGGTCTAACATGAGGAAAGGGAAGGAAATGGAAATCCGATGTAGACTAGATCTTTTACTAATCGACTCGGATTGGGAAGACCTTACGCAGGACACTCAAAAGTGGGGACCACATTCGCTTACGATCATGACCTACTTTCTATTTCGAACAACTTCCCTCCACGCTACCCCCAGCTCTTTCGAACTGATGTGGTTGTCCCTATCAAAATCTAGAACTCAAAGTTGTGAAGCAAAAGAATGCAACATTCTATTGACTTGATATAATCTATTTCAAGATTCTTAATACATCCTAGACAAAAAGCTCCCTAACCTTAATAATAAGAAAAGAAGGGATAAAGTCAGACCCAGAAATTCGATGTCTCTTCTTATTAGAAAATTGGAAGAATCAAACAATCACTTCCACATCTTACCCGGAAAACAGGATGGAGAATGAATGGATCGAGATCATTCCCTGTTTGCGAGTGAGAAGAAAAAGAAAAAGGAGGGCCTTTACCAAACCAATCCTTTCGTGAAGAGATCGGCAATTGATCTTCACTTCTCATGGTTGCTCTTCTGATGATTTCCGCAATCACCTTTTACCCGAGAAAATGACATAAGGCGACTTCGACATGCTTTGTTCTCTCATAGAAGACACGCTCAATCCCTTGCTTGTTGCTCCAACTTAGGAGTAGGGGCTTTAGAGCCTTTTTACGACCGAAGGCTGCTATGCTAGTTGTAGGGCTCCCGCGCTTTACTAATTACTAATAGTTGAGAAAGGAGAGGAAAATAGCTTTACCGAGTTCAAGGAAAGAGTGAAAGAAGAAATAGGTGATTGAGTGAAAGCAAGACAAGAAGGTGGAGGTTCAGTAGTGATGGTAATATCGGTTCAGGTGAATCAGTAATAGTCCTGTTCTGTCTCATGAATCGAGAGTTGAGGATTGAAACACTTGATGAATAAGCAGAAAGAGAAGAGAAAGATCAGGCAATGGAATTCTGAGACCCATAGGTAATCTCAGCCTATTTAGTTACCGAGTTCAAGAATCAATAGGGAGAGGTGAACAATCACTTCGAATAAGGAAGAAGAACAGATGGTAATATATATAGGTTCGCAGGTTCATCTCTCTTTCTTGACTTTCTCTTGTCTTGCTTGAGTCTTTCAATTCTCTTTTCTTTACTGTAAAGTTCAGGTCAGGTCATATCGGTTCCGGAGCAAACAGACCGAGTTCAATCAAACACCTATTTACCTTGAGAAAGGCAAGAAATGAAAGACAAAATAGGGAATATCGTCGGAGAATGCATCTTGTTGAGTCTTTCCTCTCCCTTCTTTCACTCGTCAGGCTATTAGTGGGATAGGTTACGGAGCGAAAGCGGCTCGACTGTAAAGGAGAGGAGTGAGGTCTCTTTCCTTCCAATTAAATTACCTCGTCAATGACCCAAAACATAGACAGAGGCATCAATTAAATAAGAATAAAAGCTCGTTACAGTCTCATTCAGAAAGAAATAGGAGGAGAAGGAGAAAGAATCCATAGGTTCCGGCCGGAGTTCAGTTCTACAACTCTTGAGTCTTGAAATTCTCTTTTCTTTACTCTCCAGTAAAGGTTCAGGCAATGGAGCAATAGAATTGTTTTCGCTTTCATTTACTCTTGATTGAATTTGATTCTGAATGAATAATAGGGTCAGGTAATAAAAAGGGACAGGTTCAGTAGCTAATTCATTGAAAGAATAAATAGGTGAAGATAGGTGATTGAGTGAAGGAGAAAGAATCAATCAATAGGGGAAGGAGCAAATCTTGATTGAATTTGTTGAGTCTTTCAAGCAGAATCAAATGAAAGAGAAGAGACCGACAAACACCTATTCTATTCTATTTACCTCAATAAATAAGGGAAGGGAATAGAGAGGAGAATGCATCTTTCATTTTCTTCTCCCAGGAAAAGGTTTGAGGTCTCTTTCATTTTCTTTGTTTACATTACAGTTAAAGAAGGGAGAGGAAAGAAAAGATTCGAGACAGAGGTTACAGAATAGGTGAAAGAAGAAATAGGAGAAAGAGCAGTTCAGGATCAAGAACCAAGCAGTTTAGAGCCGGAGAGGGAGACCAATAAGTGAAGGAGACTGAATAAATGGGTTCAGGCAATGGAATTGTAAGACCGAGTTGTAGAGGTTCAGTGGAATTGTTCAACCATAAAGAAGAGGTTCAGTGGAATTGCTTTACCGAGTTGGAGAGGTTTAGTGGAATTGCTTTACCGATAGGTGAATGAGCGAAGCTGGGAAGAAAAGGTTATTCCCTCCTATTGGCTAGCTCACCCTTGTATCAGGCCCTGCTTGCTATGGCCTATACTATACATGATTGGGCCATGACGGTTTGTTTTGGCAAGGTATAGTTTGTTTGATTTTGACCTATCTATAACCAGACCCAATCGTTGCAGTACTTTCGAATCAAGATCTCATTCTTTTCTTTTTCTTTCAAGGCAGCGACCGATTCCTTACCTGTTATTCTGACGTCCTGTATGATTGCAGGGTTGTTCAGGAATCCCTTTGCAACTTCCTGGACGTTCATACATACTTATTCTTTAGTCTTTCAATTACAATAGAGTTTCTAATAAATCAAGGAGGTCATCGGTTGTAACGTTCACGAAGGGTCAACCCCTCGGCTCGGATTTTCTCGTTCTTGGCCTCTATTCATTCACACTGACACATCATATGCTTGTGTGGATAGCTGCTGAGAGGGTGTATGGCACGACGAAGCTTTGCGATTATGCGATTCTTTGCCTTACCATAATACATAGTTTCAGTGTACTATAACTAACTATATCTAAAGTCTCATTTCACACTTTTTTTCTTATTGGAATTCCTTTCGTGTAGTTTGCCAAAAGATTTTGGAGCGACGAAGTGAGAGGGATTTCTCTCGAGTGTCTGCTAAGCCGGTCTTTGGTTGATGCTATTATGTGAAAAAAACCCCGCTCAAAGATTAGAGATGGAACTGGTACTATGTCTCTGTCTTTGACCTCTCGATTGAGCAGTCATTTTTCGTATCTGTCTGTGGTGCGCCCTATCATATCACCCTAAATCTAAGCGATGGAAGCGCCCACTCTCTTTGTATGCTTGAGCCGTCTGTCTGGCGTATTCCCGTTACCATGGAAACTATGGTTAGCATTTCCTGATTTGGGAGTGTTAACGTCGGGTGTCGTACGGGCCTTCATTCTTTATAGGGCAAAGTAGGGCCTTCGCTTTGTTTGTAATTCAAAGGTCTTCTTCGGACATTTTTTCCTATTTAGGGGGAGTACTTTCTTGATCGCCTCATTCTTCCCTTCCATTCAGGGGTTAGTGGCTAAAGTCTCTCCGATGGTACGCTGAGGTTAGCATAAATTACGATGTGTCGCTCGAGGTCTCTCGAACCCCCTGTTGTACCAATGTCTATATTCTGTTCTAGGAATAAGGTAATGAATGATCTTCCGGCCGGTATGTAGTTTCGTTTTGTTGTTACGACAGGCTGAGAGCAGTGCCCGCTCCCTTGTGTTTGAGGGAGTTGGTGCGACAAAGTAGGTGCGGGTGAGGCATTCGACTTCGAGTGGCTTTGATACCGGACATAAGAAAGAGACAGAATAATAACATTGAAATAGGGGGAGGTTTGTTTGTTTGTTTTTCCTATTCTTATTCCTCAGTTTAAGCTATCGATGGGTAAAGGCGAGGTAGCTGGCTTTCTTGGGATTGCTCGCTGGCTGACTATGACGATTGCCCTCACTCTTAAGCCGCTTCCAATCAGATTGTTTTCAACATTCCCCCCGTGCCAAACCCATCGCTATCGTTTTCTTGCTTTCTTCAAGTCGTCGAATTGTTCTAGAATGCCTTTATCTCATCAGGTATAGTTCGTAGGATGAAGTGGGATTCCGCCTTAGTGGATATAGCGTCTGTACCGGAAATGCGGCTCGGGCGTAGTAGGTCCGGACGAACGCCTAGCATGAAGCAGCCTTCTCTGGTGGGGGCACTATACCGTCAGTATAGTCTGTCTCTCCTCTCTAACGCTGAGAGTATGTATATATCAAACGTAGTTAGCAGAGGTCAGTCTGTCTGGCGTTCCCTCGCGTAAAGGGCGACTTTGGCATCGGCTCTCTCTCGTTAGGTAATTACCGAGGCAAAAGATATATATAAAGTGTTGAGGGTGGTTGTATGTAAATAACTAGGTAGGTAGCCAGTCTTTACTTAACTCGGCCAATGCCCACTCCCATGCCTTTCTTGGTTGGACCAAGCCAACCGGCGATTTTTGTCTTCCTGAATTGGGAGAGCAAGAACAAGTCTCTCCTTTTTTTTGTGGGTGGGGGAGCGGAGCAGTCAAAGAATAAACCAAACAAAATGATTGTTCTCAAATGGCTATTCCTCACAATTGCTCCTTGTGATGCAGCGGAACCATGGCAATTAGGATCTCAAGACGCAGCAACACCTATGATGCAAGGAATAATAGACTTACATCACGATATCTTTTTCTTCCTCATTCTTCTTTTTGTTTTCGTATCACGGATCTTGGTTCGCGCTTTATGGCATTTCAACTATAAACAAAATCAAATACCGCAAAGGATTGTTCATGGAACTACTATCGAGATTCTTTGGACCATTTTTCCTAGTATCATTCCGATGTTCATTGCTATACCATCCTTTGCTCTCTTATACTCAATGGACGAGGTAGTAGTAGATCCAGCCATGACTATCAAAGCTATTGGACATCAATGGTATCGAACTTATGAGTATTCTGACTATAACAGTTCCGATGAAGAGTCACTCACTTTTGACAGTTATACGATTCCAGAAGATGATCTAGAATTGGGTCAATCACGTTTATTAGAAGTGGACAATAGAGTGGTTCTACCAGCCAAAACTCATCTACGTATTATTGTAACACCTGCTGATGTACCTCATAGTTGGGCTGTACCTTCCTCAGGTGTCAAATGTGATGCTGTACCTGGTCGTTTAAATCATATCTCCATTTTCGTACAACGAGAAGGAGTTTACTATGGTCAGTGCAGTGAGATTTGTGGAACTAATCATGCCTTTACGCGTGCGCCCGGAAACATAGGCCGACTGCTGAGCCCACTCTGGCTCAGCCGCACCAACCAACCACCCGCGGTGCGAGCCACCCGAGAAGCAAGCTATTACAGCCAGCGGCTAGAGCTATAGGGAGCCGAGGAGCAAAGCTCGAGATAAGATCGAAGAAGGGGCCAGGCTCCCGGTGGAGCAGAGGAGACGGTTAGGATAACGAACTTGAAACGCGGAGCCCGAGCGGCCGGCGAGCAAGTGGTTAGTGGCCAATAGCGCCCTAGTTGATGGCATTCCTCTCCGCGGCTGGCACTCGAGGAACCACGGGGCACTCCATACAGAGCAAGCAAGTCTTCGGGATGAGACGCCCGCGCAAGGACCTCAATTCTCATTAGGAGGTCGAACCAAGGACCTATAGAAGTCGGGGCTACCCCCTCCCCATGGCCAAACAGTGTCCTGAGGAAGGAGTTTAGAGGCCTTATAGTAGCACGGACTGATTTTTCTTTATAGGTCATGCGAAGGGGGCCAGTCCAAGATCCTACTCTTGCTCTACAAAGACAAGAGACGCTCTCAACGCCTAGGCGCCACTCTCTGAGTTATTCCAGCTTCTTTCTGAGTTATTTCAGCTTCTTCATGATTTCGTGCCACGAAACAAAAGGGCCGTCTCAGCAGAAGGAGAAGGAAGGACCTGCAACGGCAGAGACTACTGACCCTCTTCTTATTCCTAGCCAGCTGTTACGAGTCCGGGAAGGAATCCTAAATATAAGAAGGGATCCCTCAAAATAGAGAAGGGTGGGCAGGGCTTCCGCAAGGGCCTCTCCTCTCTTCCCGGTCAAGATAGATGGGAACCCTATCTTGGAAAAG
Source organism: Cucurbita pepo subsp. pepo (assembly GCF_057944985.1). Taxonomy (NCBI): domain Eukaryota; kingdom Viridiplantae; phylum Streptophyta; class Magnoliopsida; order Cucurbitales; family Cucurbitaceae; genus Cucurbita; species Cucurbita pepo. Next base: position 10,800,120 of record NC_141808.1, read on the forward strand.
CCATAACCAGCCTCTTTCTTTATCTACGTACACCTTTGTTTCAAGGTGGGGCCGCCCTTCCTCCTGCTAATCCGGCCATTTCCGAACCTTTCTTTCCCACCCCATTCAATGGAAGACTGATCCATTCTTGCGATTCCCACAGCCTCTTCGCCCTCCGGGTCTCACAATTCCATTGCCTGACGCTTATTAGAAAATCAAAGACTGAAAAACGAGGGTTCCCCGACGCTTGGCTAAATTGGTTTAATGATCTCTTTCTTCGATAGGACGGCTAGTGGTTATATTCGTAATGTTCCGACTCGCCAGTCATTATGGATCTAATGCCATGGCCAGGCAAAGAAAGGGGGGAGGGAGAACTACGAAGCTTCGTAGACTCGAAAATTTGCTCCCCTTAGAATGCAAGCAAGGTCGCTTGCTTACTCTCCGCGGCAAGAAAGGAAAGGAAAGGAAAGGAGGCATTGGAAAGAAAGACTAGACCATACTATAGTCAAGAAAGAGGCATTCGGGAAGCAACTAGTCGCTTCGGGACAAGCTTCTATCAGGCCCCACCCACTACATAAATAAAGAGATCCATATACCAGTCATGAGCGATAGCGAAGCTGTCACGCAAGGCAGGATCGAAGAGCTTAGTGGGAAACACAACACTCATGAAAGAAAGGAGCAGATCAGGGGTTGTGCGCCCTCCGCCCCATCTCTTACTAACTAATAATAATGAAGGGCTTTGATGCCAGCAAGCACCCTTGTTGTTGTTGTTGGGGAGTATAGGGTTCCAAATCTTATAATAAGCTCCCCTTTCTCTAATAATAAGATAAGGCTATTCATTCAGCCCTTCCTTCAACAGGGTTTGGCTTGCCCCTTGTATAGGTTGGAGCTATGAAGCTGACCTTCTTATTATAATAAGGGTAGTAAAGGGCTTGCTGCTCGCTTTTTTCTCGCTTCCGAGAGGCCAAGGGATTGGATTGAACCTATGATCAGATTAGTGGGCTACCATAGTTGACTTTTTTCGTGGTGTTGTTGAAAGCGAATTTGGAAGTGGAAGTAGGCCTCGCTATGGTGGAGGAGGTGCCGTGAAGATCTAGGAGTGTGAGCAGTACGAGCTGAAAGGCTCCCATACTGTTTGGAGGGCAGGGGGCATAGATGCCAAACAAACCTGACCCCTATTATCGTCGTAGAAGCAGTTCCTAGGAAAGATTATGGTTCTCGGGTATCTAATCAATTAATCCCCAAAACCGGGGAAGCTTAAGCATAAATGAAAGGGTAGGGTGAGGGATAAGGGAAAAGGGGGGAAGCCCCGAAATTGAAAGGCTTCCCTCGCTCGCTCTAACGCTCCTTTATACGACAGCGAGTAGAGTGCATAAGCCCCTTTAGAGATAGGGGCGAGTACTACACTAGCTCCTAAGCCAAGTACGGAACGAGCCTTGTCTACGAACTTTAGAGATAGGGGCGAACTCGTCTTGCTTGCTTCTTGCGAAACTTAACTAACACACTAGATAATCAACATTCTTTTATGGTAGGAATACTACTTTTTAGGCCGACCACAATACAAGTCATGAGCGATAGCGAAGCCAAGCCGGATAAAGGCGACCAGCCCAACTAGCAATAGCAAACGACCTACTTATAGCCTCTTCCCTTACTGACTCCCTATTCTCTCTTAAAGCTTGTAAAGCTCAGAAAATAGAAATGATGAACCTTTTCCTCAGCTCAGCTCAAAAGGCAAGGGGAATGAATTCGAGAACTTGATTGACATTGAAAGATGTGTACCAAACAAGCAATATGCCGATTGATGTACCAGCCAACCCAGCTCGACCGGGATATTTGATTGGACAGAGAAGAACAACAGATTGAACAGGACAGGACAACCAGGAAGGGAAGCCTGACATAGATATTGATTTGAACAAAGGAAAGGAACTCAAATCAAACAAGTACCAGAAACCAAAGGAGAGATGGAATTCCAGATTGAACGGATGACCGACCTACAATAAGACACAAATCTCATTCCGTCTTCCATTCTATAAGACGAACTAATAACTTATCATACAGGCAAGCATGAAAGACGAGCGAAAAACGATGAATTTGCCTGAACCCAGTCAACCACTTATGATGACTTCGCCCTTACCTACCTGTGCTGTAGCCTCTCCTGGACTGATTGAACGAGGTCAAGCTATTTTACGGTCTCGTTGCTTCGCTCCGTACCCTACTTTGTCTTTCATTTCACTCTTTTCCTCGACTGTAACAAAGATGAATTATCAATCACTACTGAACCAGATGGAACTACTGAACCGGAACCTGAACAGGAAGTCAAGCCGAAAGCAAGATTCATGATCCATCACTCCTCTCCCTCTTGGTCTCACTGCTTCGCTCATTCGCCCGTAGGGTCTCACTGCTTAACCAATATTACCATCTGTTATTGCATTAAGGAAGGAAAGAAGAAACATTAATGAGAGAAAGAGAGTTTACAGTTCAAGAAAGAAGGGAGACTAAGAATGAGACTTTACAGTGAAAGAATAAGGGAGTCGAGTCAATGAATGAATTGATTGAAGAATCTAATTCAACATTCATGATCCTGAATACACTAATAAAGGAGAAAGACGAAAGATGAATGAAACCTAACTACTGAACCTCTCCAACTCGGTAAAGCTGCTTCGGAAGATAGGAATGACGTTCTTTCTTCTCAATTCCGTTTTCTATTTCCTCTTTCATTTGATTGATTCTTACCTCATTCCCTTTGTAGGTCAGGATCAACAGGATTGGTTGGTTGGCTGTAAGCTGACGGATCCGCTCGAAAGAAGAACGCAACGAATTGAATGATGAATGAGAAGGAAGGGCTGGACCTCTCTTGGTTGACCGAGGGCTCTACTTCTCTTCCCGAGCTCATTGACTCTGTTTATAGAGGGAGCGAATCGACTACACAGAACAATCAAGCCCAAATTCCCCTCTGTAAAGGAAGAATGTGGACAGATGGAACCAAAGAGGAGCTCTCCCTGCTTAGCGCAGGCTACATTGTACCCCTAGATCATGAAGAAGGTGTCCCCTACACCGAACTGGAATCTCCCGATTGGGAACCACAAACAAAAGTTATTATCAATGGCTGGTTGAGCTCAAGCTCTTGCTTCTTGGTCACCACGGAAGCAGAACCAAAGCAAGCGAGGAGGGCCCACACCTTAGTTGTTCTATACCTTGTAGGAGGGAGAAGGGTGAAAGTACCCATTCGGGGATTAAGTAGAATATTAGCCCGGAAATGCAACTCTAACAGCTAGGTTTCGAGAGGGCTATATCGATCTCGGAAACAGGGGAAGAAAGGTAGGAAGGAATGAGATTCTTTATAGCCCAGAGACCTTATGTAATTTCCTTCGGTTGGGTTAGCTTTTTGGTAGGAAAGCCGGTAGTAGAGTTGCGTCAGGTCCTTCTGACTCTACTCTTTGTTTTCCAGGTGGGGATGCCCATTGTTCCCTGCTCTAACTCCTCTTCCCTTTGCTTTCTTTATTACTTCTCGCACGTGCCCAGTCTCAACGTCACTTCCCAAACCAAAACAGCCTTTCTTTCCCAGATCTATGAAAGGTGAAAGGTTGAAGGTCCAATTAATTAATAGTCAAGTAATGTTCGGACGGTTAGTGTCTGTTCTGCATGACTCTTGAACCTTATAGCTAAGGAGCGGATTTCAGGGTCCCTTGACTTGTCAAACGGTTGAAAGTATGCCTATAACAGTCAATCTTTACACACATGATAGTAAAGCTAGGTTATGACGATTCTCCAATAGGCGGCCGCTACCCGACCTAGCAAATCACTTCCAGGCTGGCATTAAATCGAGATCGCGCCAGTCTTTCTTGTGTGCCTCATTTATGCTGGTGGCATACCCGACCGTATTGTGCAGAACACTCACGTCGTGGCCTTCCGCTATCTTATACCCTCCCCTAGAAGTACAATGGTGGGTCCGGAACTTGTAATCCCTGAAAGACTTTCAAGGAGCCTTGTTCAGCAGGTGCGCTGCAAGTATTCTTTCACAAGTTTGACGCAAGTCGTACTTCCCAGCCCTCTTAGCTACTTGTACTAACAAACTAGGGCGCTATACAGAAGTTCGTGCCTGCTTATCCCGGCTACAATCACTATTGAACAGCGAATCCATCTGAAGAATGGTGCTTGTATATCCCTAGGCGTGGGTCTTGACTTTACCCTATTAGAGAAGGGGGAGGTTTGGAACGCGAAAAGGAAGACATGATCCACATACATAATAAGACAGAATAGCGCCTAGAGATACAGGTACGGTTCATCGCGTTACTTGTCCAAGCTTCTTGCCGTCTCGTCGGATATGCCATACTCTTTGATGAGGGGTTAGTAACCATTTGCTGTTACCAGCATTGCTCATTATTATTAGGAAACGCATTCCCGTTTATCGATTTAAGGTTACCTTGTCGCTTTAATAATGAATGATATGGAGTCCCTCAATATATATGGGACGCTTGACTAATAGTTTCCAAAGGGGTTTGAACCATCTATTTCTGCCTTCACTCTTCCCGAGTTTCCCTCCTAGCGAACGGGTAAAGCTTATCCCTCACTCGCATTCGCCTAATCGAGCAGAACGCCACTCGGCGATCATCCTACAACTGGTCCCGCCTATAGTTATAGTGTCGAAGACACAATCGATTTTGTTGTTCTTACGACGGTTGGCAAAGACCGGATCTTTACACTTCGCGACCCTCGGAGAGTATGTGCTTAGTGCAAGGCCTCAAAGAACATAGAACAATGAAGTAATGTATCCATACGAGCTCCGGCCCTCACTCTCATACAAAAGCAACTTGTTCATTTAATTTATGTTACCTGTTGTGGACCTTCAAGGAACGAATAGAGTACAAGAAAGATGAGAGTTAGAAAAGAGGAAGAAAAAGAACGGAAGAGAAGCGACTGACCCGAAAACCAGAACCTTAGACTTTATTACCTGACCAAACAAACACCCACTCGTGAAAGAAAAGAGATAGTGAAACCGGAACAAAAACATGAGAGAAAATGAAGACGCAGCTTTACAAGAGAATTGAAAGAAGAAGAAAGACTCAAGCAAGACAAGAAAGATGAATGAGACTGAGACTGATTGAATGAGGTAAACTCAATCACTACTGAACCTGAAAGTGTTGAAAGGAAAGACGAAACGAAAGAAGAATTTAAGACGACTTGACAGTGAAAGAAAGAAAGAAGGGAAAGAGAAGGGAGACACTACTCCTTATGAATGAGACTTTACGGTGTTTGAATGAAGGGAGACAAAAGCAAGACAAGAAAGATGCATTCTCAATCACTACTGAACCTCGTAAACTATCAGAAGAGAAGGTCAAGCTCCGGAACAGGAAGGAAAGACTATCGAAGAATCAATTCGACTTAACTGTAAGTAAATCCGAAAGATTCCTTCAAACACTCTTGAACTCGGTCTCGCTGTTTCACTCCTCTCCCTTTACTTACTGTCTCGCGGTTGAACTCGTTCGCCTCGTAACCTCGGGCTCACCGCTTTCGCTCCTCTCCCTTTGGTCGAGCGGTTGAACTCCTTAGCTGCTTTACAGTCGAGTAAATGAATGACGGAACCTGGCCCGATATTCCATTCCCTTCTTTCCCTCGGTAAATAGCATAGGTGGTTGATTTCACTCTTTCTGTGGATCTGTTTACTCCTGACCCTGAACAGAATGCTAGAAGAAGATATTCCTTTACTGTTCAAGAATCAATGAATTAGCTGACAGGAGAGCTACTTACTCCGGAACCAGACCCGGAACAAAAAAAGAAGGTAGAGTCCGGCCATTCATTAGCAGCTTGACAGTAGAGCTACTTACTCCGGAACAGGAACAGTAAACACCCAACTCCTTATGAATGAGAGTTTACTGTGTGTGTTTGAATAAAAGGAAAGACTGAAGCAAGACAAGAAAGAGGAATTGTCCTTTACTGTTCTATAAAGAAGGGATATGAAATGAATTAGCTGACAGGAGAGCTACTTACTCTGGAACCTGCCCCTTAACTTCTATTCCCTTCGCTCTTAGCTTTGGTTTTTTATCCTACCCCTCTCCCTTCGGTCTCGCCTTTTGGTCTCGTGGTTGAACCTCTTCGCCCTACGGGTCTCACAATTCCATTGCCTCTCCAACAAGGTCAAGTTCCATTGCCTTAGCTGCTTTGAAAGCCGAAAGAGGAAAGAGACTGAACGAACCCATATTCCCGTAAGTTATTGTGAACCTATCCCTACTTATTCACCTTTGACTGATTGAAGGAGGTAAAGCATATGAAATCCTTCTTCTTTTACTCGGGTTGAACTATTTGAGTGTCTCTTTTCTTTGATTCTACTTGAAAGACGAAACTCAAGATGAATGAGGGTGAACCTATCCTTTCTTTACAAAGAAGGGAGAGTGAATTCCTTGCAGCTCCTTTTCCTGTCGGTCTCGCAGCTTCGCTTATTCGCCTCGTAAACTCGGTCTCACAATTCCATTGCCTGAACCTGTCTGTCGGTTTCATTGCTTCGCTCCTGAACTACTTCCTTCACCAGATGGAACTCCTACACCTTATACGATATTCCCTTACAGGAGAGGAAATTCATTAAATCCTCTAACTCTATCTAAAAGAAGAACGAAGAAGAAAATGAGAATCAGGTCAAGCTCAATCACCTGATGGAACTGTCTGTAAAGTGGCTGGCTGAGCTCCGGAACCTATCTGTAAACTTGGTAAAGCAAAAGCACTAAGTAAGTTCTTTCACAAACAAGGGGGAACTAGGTAAGCTAGATGAGAAGAGGGTAAAGCTCCGTAACCTTTCGACTCTATTACATTACCTGACCGGAACCGATATTCTCTTCCCTTCACCTCGTAACCTCGGTTTCACAATTTCATTCCCTGAACCTTATACGCTAGTCCCTTATACAGGAGAGTCAACTCATTCAATCCGGACAGAACCTGAACCAGACCCTTTATCAATCTTCTTCACCTGAACCTCCTTTTCCTATGGATTCTTTCTCCTTTTCTTTGATGATATTCCCTTAATCAATTAATTAGCTGCTTTTCAAGCCGAAACGAGAGATTCTTGAGAGTGAACTGTCGGAATCATTATCCTGATCCTACTGATGGAGCAGTAAACTCCGATCCTCTCTCTTGCGCTCTCGTTGCTTCGCTCCTCTCCCTGATTGAACTCGGTAAAGCTCCTGAGCCTGATTGAACTCGGTAAGTAAAGGGGCTGGCGGAGAAGAAGGTAAAGCTGCTTCACCTATTTATTCTTGAACTGTAAACAAATGAAAGGATGTTCGAAAGATGAATTCATTCTTCTTCACTCCTGAACTACTGAACTCACCTTCTTGATCTTCTCCTTCATCTATTTATTGAGGAACTGATCTTGCTTCATCCTTTCTTTTACTCTCTCTCCCTGAACAGTAAACAAGGGAGGGTTGAAGTATTCTTTCTCTTCTCCTTTCTTGCTTTCACTCTTTTACATAGGCTAGGCTGGATGGATGATCTGAAGGTCAAGCTCCGGACCCTATTTCTTCTTTTCAGTCTCCTTCACCTGTCCCTATTGATTCTTTAGAAAGAAGACTGTAAACTAAGAGCAAGACTCCTTATTCCTCATCGTTCACTAGAAGTCAAGAGATAGTGAAACCAGAACCTTTATCAATCTTCTGAACCTGAACCTAGTGATTCATTCACCTTCTTGATAAGGGAAAGAAGAAGGGCATTCTCCGGACCCTGCTCCTTCGCTTGTCGGTAAAGCCGCTGTATGAGAATCAGGTCAAGCCGAAACGAAAGACTCAACCTCAACCCTGAGCTACTTCACCTTGTTTGTGTACTGGAACCGGAACATGAATTCAATCCGGAATCAGGCAGGAAGGAAAGCCGAAACAAGAAGAAATGAAGACGTTGCTTTACTGTCGAGCTACTTACTCCTATTCATTCTCCTTCACTCATGAACCTTCTTTCTTTGACTCTCCTTTCACAGTAAACAAAGACTATCGATGCATTTTCTCAGCTATTTCTTCTTTTTCTTGTCTTTCTCCTTACTTAATTGGACTGATTTCTGTAGGTCTGTTTGCTCATGAACCGTAACTGGAGCCTTCGCTACTGAATGAAAGACTCCTTATATAGTATTACTGGAAGGAGGTAAAGCAATTCTATTTCTGAGCCTCTTCTCGTCTCACAATTCCATTTCCTTCCCCGAGAGCTACTTCTTCTTCTCCTTTACCAGTGTTTGAAGGGAAGGGAGACTCAACAAAGAGCTACTGAACTGGAACCGGAGCCTCTATCCCCTTATACAGTATTACCGGATTGAACAATAAACAAATGAAAGGATGTTCGCTTCGCTCCTTACTCCCTCTCCCTATCGGTCCGGTCGAGTGGTTGAACTCAGTAAAGCGGCTGGATGAGAACTTGATTTCACTCCTTTACTCTCCTGTAAAGACGGACGAAAGAAAGATGAATGAAGTAGCTAGCTAATGAATGGACTCTCCCTTGTCAAAGACTCAACTCAAGACTCAAGAGAAAACCTGCCCCTTCACCGGGTACGGTAAAGTGTCTTCGCCCCTGAACCGGGTACGGTTTCGTGTCTTCGCCTCTTCTCCCTACGGGTCTCAGGGCTTCGCCCCTTCACTCAATCACTTGAAGAACTGTAAACACCTGACCATTCACCTATCGATCTCATTGCTGGCTTCGCTCCTTCACCGTAGAGGAAATTCATGAAAGAAGGAAGGAACCTTCCCCGGAACCTATTTCCCATTTCTTCTTTCACTCAGTCTTTCACAAGGGAAAGCCACTAATTCATTGACTCACTCTCCCTTTTCCGTCATTGAACAAGGTAAATAAATAGGAACAGTAAGAAAAGAAGAAGAAAGATGAAGACGAGTTGTAGAACTGAACTCAATCACCTGAACCGATAAGACCTTCTTTCACTCTTTCAAAAGCTGGTTGGTTACCTCCTACAGTCTCTAAGCTTTGCTCCTCTCTCTCTTAGCCTTTCTTTCACCGTACGTAAAGTGGCTTGGCTTCGCTCCTTAGCTGCTTTTCAAGCCAAAACAAGAAGGGGGAGACTCAACTCCTTCTCCTCTGGATCCTATTTATGAAGGAACTGTAAACACTCAATCAACTCCTTATTCATTAGCCGCTTTACTGTCTAGCTCCTTACTCCTATTAAAGCTGCTTCGCTCAATCACTTGTCCCTTCAACCACTCTTTCCCACGGGTTTCACTATTCTTTCACTCCCTCCTGTAAGAAAGATGAATTCTCCCTTCTTGTCCCTATTCTGGACCAGCTCTTTCTCCTTCCCTTAGCTCCTTCTCTTTCTCTTCTCCTTGATTGCTTGCTTGAACTCACTGTAAACAAATGAAAGGATGTTCGCGCTTCGCTCATTCGCTGGAACTATTGGTCTCATTGCTTCGCTCAATGACTTGTCTCGGATTGAACTGTAAACACTCCTTATTCGTTAGACAGAACTCTGTTTCACCTTTTCCTCTCTCTAGTCCCTGACCTACACCTTTGACTCTATAACCTGACCTGAAGGAGGTAAAGCAGCGTCTTCATTTACTCTGTCCCTGAACAAGAAGGAAAGACAGAGAAGGTCATTCACCTGAACCTGCCCCTATTTATTCTCGAACTATAAACAAGGCATGAAGGATGGAAGAGAATGCGGCTTCTTCTTTCACCTATTCTTTCACTCTTTTACCTCCTTTCTTTAACTGTCAAAGATCAATACTCAAGATGAATGCGACTTAACGAACCAATATTCCCTGAGCTGATTTCACTGTAAGAAAATGGATGAATTAGACTGAACCGATATGACCCGAAGTTATTGCATTAAGGAAGGAAAGAAAAGAGAATTGAAAGACGAAACAAGCCTGAACTCCTTCCCCCGAAACCCATATGACCTGATTGAACTATTCTTGAACTCGGTAAAGCAATTCCATTGCCGGGGCTACTGAATGAAATCAAAGAGATAGTGAAACCGGAACCGGAACGAACCTTCTTTCACTCCTCTCCTTTACAGTCGAGCCGCTTCGCTCGTTCGCCTCTACAACTCGGGCTCACTGCTTCGCTCCTTAGCCGCAAGACTCAACTCAACAAGATGAATTCGACTTAACTCCTTTTCCTATTCTTTATACTCGATTATTCCATTTCTAAATCATAAGGATCAAGACTCAATGAATTAGCTTAGCTGCTTTCCGGGAGAGCTACTTACTCCTATTAAAGAAAGCTGCTTCTTCCCTTTCCGATTCGTCAGCTACTTCATTCCCTGAGCTACTGAATGAAAGACTCCTGATCCTCCTTCACCTATTTATTCAGGAACAGTAAACTCATTCACCTTCTTTCACTCTTTCACAAGGTAAGTCAGTCAAGCGACTATATGATCATCAGGGAAAGCTCAATCACTTGTCCCTTCACTCTTGAATAAGGTAATGAGGTTCGGAAGGAAAGACTCCTGATTCATTCTCCTTAACTCCTTTCTTTGTGCAGTTATTGTGAGTTATTCAAAGACAGTAAACAAAGACTCAACTCTCTCTTCATTCTCCTTTACAGTTAAGGGATATGAAATTCTGAATTAGCTGCTTTTCAAGCCGAAACGAATCATTAGACTGATTTCACTCTTTCACAAGGTAAAGCGACTGAGCCTGACCCTTTTCCTCGGCTTCGCCCCTCTCCTGAACCGGAACCGATATGACCTTCACTTTACGGGAGAGTAGTAAATCAAAGGAAAGACGAAAGCAACTATCAGGGAGACAAGAGAAAGACTCCTGATCCTACTTCTTTCACTCATGAACCTATCTATCCTTCCCTTATTTATTGAGGTCAAAGTAGCTCTTTCCTGAACTCACCCTTATTACCTGACCTTCACTACTGAACCGGAAGTCAAGATGAAACTACTTCTTCTCCTCAACTCCTTATTCATTCGACTGTAAGTAAAGACTATTTATTAGACTGAACTACTTATGAGACGAAACTACCTCAGTCCGGCCCTTCTTTCACTCATTCGACGGACTCTCCCTTCAAAAGAAAGTGTTTCAAGGAAAGACTCTACTCCGATTCTTCTTTCACTCGGGTTGAACTAGGTAAGCTGGATGAGAAGCTGAACCTCTCCCTTCGCTCTTTCACTCCGGCCGTAACCCATTTATTTATTCTTTCACTCAGTAAATAGGCTGGATGGATGTTCGCTTCGCTCCTCTCCTTTGTTACGTGGTTGGTTGTTCGTATTTGATTGATGATTAAACTTCTATCTTCAATACCTTTTTCTTCTTCTTCAGCTACCTAACTAAATGATGATAATTCCTTCTTTCTTTCCCTCTTCGCTCATGAACCTGATTGAACTACTACTGAATGAAATGGAACATGAATGAGAGTGAACTGTCAGACTCATTATCCTGATCCTACTGATACTGAACCTGTCCCTATTTATTCTTTCAATGAATGAAAGGAAGGTAGAGTAAATCAAAGATAAGAGATAGAACCTTCCCCCGTATTCCCTGACCGAAAGAAAGCTCCTATTTATTCATGAGACTGCTTGATAGGAGAGCGACTTATTGAGGTAAAGCTATTTGAAGAATAGTCAGAGAATGGGACGGATTTCACTCTTGAACTGCCAACTAGCTACTTACTCATGAACCGGAACCGGAACGAGAGGAAAGACGAAACGAATCATTCTTGTTTACAAGAGAGTGAGTAAATTCATTAATTAGCTATTGAACCCGAACCAGATTGAACGAGTTGTAAGTGTTTGAAAGAAGACGAATCCTCTATTCCTTTACAGTTCAAGAAAGTGTTTCAAGGAAAGACAGGAGACAAGACAAAGACTCCTGATCCTCCTAATTGAACTCCGTAACCTTATACTCTATTCCTTTCGCTGCCCCTCTACTATGCCCTTCACTACTTCATGAAACCCTTCCCGGAACAGGAACAAAGAAAGAAGGGAGAGGAAACCGAAACCCTTCGCCCGTTCCCCAGAACCTTCGTTCACTCTTTTGCCTGTAAAGACCATTTCAGATTTAGTTTCTTGATACTTTCCCGTGAAAAAGGGATGTTTCACTTTTGAACTAACAAAAGCTGCTTCAATGAATGAGAGTGTCTACTTTCCCGGGATTTTGGGTTGTTTCACTTTTTCACTCACGAAAGCTGCTTCAATTCTGATTAATTCCATCCACCCCAGTAAAAAGGGATGTTTTTGCCCATTTTCCCTTATTTCAGGAGGTAACATAGTAGTTAGTCTTTCTCCGGAACCGTAACAAAAAGAGAAGCTCTTTCCCATGACCCGGAACTCAATCACTTGAAGAACAATAAACACCTGACCATGAACCTATCGGTCGAGTGGTTGAACTCAGTAAAGCTGCTGTATGAGAATCAGGTAAAGCTCTATCCCTTGAGCTGATTGAACTCATTCTACTTCCCTGAGCTACTGAACGAACAGTAAACAAGGTCTCACTCCTTCCCCTGCCCTTGTATTCCCTTTTACATGAGAGTCAGTCAATTCATTCAATCCGAAACAAGAATGAGACTGAACAGGAAGTGATTGTTCACCTTTCACTCTTTTACTCTCTAGTAAACAAAGCCTATTGATTCAGGATCCTTCCCCTTAACCTCTTCTTTCTTTTATCTATTCCCTTCTTTCAGGGTAAAGCTGCTTCTCTCAATCACCTTTTACAGTCATCTCGTCGAGCTAGCTACTTACTCCCTCCCTCTTCTCGTAACCCTGCATTTGACTGATTGAAGGAGGGTTGAACTATCTCTGATCCTATACCTATTTATTCAAACACAGTAAACTCATTGACCTCTCCCTATTTATTCCTTCAAACACAAGGTCAAGCCGCTAATGAATTGACTTTACTCGACTGTAAACAAGAAAGGGTTTCACTATTCAAACACTCTTATACTCTCTGGTCAAGCTCCTTCACTCAATCACTTGAAGAACAGTAAACAGGGTCGCTTCGCTCCTTCACCTGTCGGTTGAACTGAACCAATTCCATTGCCTGTCCCTGATTAGGTAAAGCGCTATTTGAAGAACCAAAACCTTTTCCTGATTTCACTCCGTCACCTTTTCTTTCAAACCCAAGGGAAATAGGTGAAGTAGCTCTTTTTTTGAACGAGGTAAAGCCGCTAATTCATGAATTTACTCTCTCTTCATTCACTGTCAAAGAAGAAGAAAGATTACATTCTCCGGAACAGGAAGGAAAGACTGAAGATGAATGAGACTCAACCAACCCAAAAGAGCTACTGAACCGAAACTGATATTCCCTGAACTTTATACAGGAGAGGAGAGTCATGAAATCCTTCACCTATTGATTCTTGAACCTATTAATTGTCGGAAGGAAAGACTCTCGATGATTTATCTTTTTCCTATTTCTTCTTTCATGAAATCCTACCAAGTAATGGATCCCGGTCTCTTTTGTTTGAATCAATCTTTTCTTCCTATAAAACTGACTCTTGGTAGGATTCCAGGAAAATCAGGCCTTTTGACTTACATACCAAACCCTTTCTTTCCCTGTGGAATTGGTGTTTAAACCTCAACTCTAGGTATCAAATCCGATAATACAATGAACTACGCGGACTATGAAACCAGAAGCAAGAAAGAGAAAAAGCTATTAAAGATGCATTTTGGTTGAATTCTCCCTTTCTTTCTTTTATCGTCTTGACAAAAAGTCTTTGCCACATCAATGAGAGAGAAATTCCCTCTATCGTGACTGATTTACCTACCCTCATAGCTAATCTCACTGTTCCCAAACTAGCTGTCCCCCCAACCTAGCAAGAAAAAGACTGTTCGAGTGCTTTTCTTAAAAATGCTAATTGTGCTATTGCGTTCGTTCCATTACAAGTCTTTCGACACCCTCCAATGCTTCAGGTTTATTAAATGTGTCTATTTAGTCGTGTATTCTGGAATGTAGACATTTCAATTCTATCTGATCGGGTACTCACCAGCTTCCTAAAGTACACTGACTTGTCCCTCAGCCGAAAGACTAACGCACTCCTCGAGATATGAATGAGGCCCTGGAGAGTAGCCCGCCCAACTCCACTTACTCTCATAACCTCGGTTCCTTTTTCTGAAACCTACATTTCACATGAACTGGGGACCCCCTCCAGCTGCTTGCATCATCCAGTTTGATTTTGCATCATAGGTAAGGCAAAGCGCTTTCTTTTAAGAATGCATCTGGTTCCATCTTTCTTTCGTTAGTTAACCCACCTTTTGAGAAAAGGGATTGTAGTAATTCTGGTTTTATATGACATGGAATGGCTCTCTCATATTGAGAAATTCTGTCTAGTGGCATTCGATCACAAAATCCATTGACAGCAGCATAAATGACTAGAATTTGTTTTTCAATTGGAAGTGGTGCATATTGTGGTTGTTTCGGTACTTCTGTAAGCCTTGCACCTCTATTGAGTAATGCCTGAGTCGCTGCATCAAGGTCTGACCCAAATTGAGCAAAGGCGGCCACTTCGCGATATTGTGCCAATTCCAGTTTTGAACTACCGCAGACTTGTTTCATAGCTTTCAACTGAGCGGCAGACCCGACGCGACTGACGGATAAGCCGACGTTAATAGCGGGTCTAATTCTGCGATAAAAGAGCTCTGTTTCCAAACAGATTTGTCCATCAGTAATAGGGATCACATTGGTGGGAATATAGGCCGATAGGTCTCCAGCTTGTGTTTCAATGACGGGTAAGGCGATCAAGCTACCTGCACCTGTCTGGTCCGATCATTTAGCGGCTCCTTCTAAGAGACGGGAATGTAAATAGAAAACATCACCTGGGAAAGCCTCACGGCCTGGTGGTCGGCGTAACAATAATGACATTTGTCGATATGCCACCGCCTGTTTACTAAGATCATCATAGATAATACCCTCCAAAGAAGACATAACTCCTTACGCCTGACACTGGTCGTTAATTGACCACTTTGTAAAAGGTTTTCGCTTACTTACTTTACAGGGATACGATCAATTTAGTAGGGCACCATCCACTGTGCGCCAATGCCGAAGGCTTAGTGGCATTTCCTTCGGTGACTGCATTATTGCAGGTGCAGGGCGAGTAAGGCTTCTGAGGTGCGTATTATCTGACTTAAGACTGTCACAAGTCTCGCTCCCTAATGTGTTCTCAAACTCTCTATATCAACCAGCAGGACCCTCGTATAATTGGGATATCACAACTGCTGTCCCGGTGAAAAAGGATCCTCTATTGCTATAGAGTGTTTTTATTTAGTGTTTTGTTTCCAGGTATTTTTGCGCTGGGGAATTATTCGCCAACAAAGACTATTACCCTCACAACATCCTCCTTAGCTCAATCTAGTTTTTGCCCTGAAAGACAATTACACACAAAACATCTTACCCTGAATCGGAGAAAGAAAGAAAGAGGCTTTCCTTGCAAGAACCTATATTAATCCATACAAAATAATATGGGGAAAGCCTCTTTCTTTCAGGGTAAGATGTTTTGTGTGTAATTGTCTTTCAGGGCAAACACTAGATAGAGCAAAGGAGGATGTTGTGAGGGTAATGGTCTTTTATGGCGAATAATTCCCCGAGGCAAAAATACCATAGAACAAAACACTAAATGAAAACACACTATAGCAATAGAGGAGCCTTTTTCACCGGGACAGCGGTTGTGATATCCCGATTATACGAGGGTCCTGCTGCTTGATATAGAGTGTTTGAGAACACATTAGGGAGGGATACAATTGTGTGTTTTTATTCCACATAATAGGCACCTCAGAAGCCTTACTCGCCCTACACCTGCAATAATGCAGTCACCGAAGGAAATGCCACTAAGCCTTCGGCATTGGCGCACAGTGGATGGTGCCCTACTAAACTGTTCGTGCCCAATGATATTAAAGAAAAGTTGCCGAAAAACCTTAATATCAAGGTGAGATCGCACTCCCAGTGTCAGTCGTAAGGAGTATTTTGCTTCTTTGGAGCTTATTATATGGTCTAAAAACACGAGAAAGCAAGACTTAATAAGCTTTTTCCTCACTCACCCTGCAAAAGGATGTCACCCCTTAAAGGGATGATGCAGTCATCGAAGGAAATGCCACTACGCCTTCGGTATTGGCGCACAGTGGATGGTGCCTTACATCAAATTTGGAAGTCGAAGCAAGATAAAATGGCTTGCCATCTAGCAAAAATTTGTTTAGACACAAGATTCTTGACTTCTTTATCAAAAACAAATTTAGATGCCCTTGAATCTATTTTGATAACAAAGCTTTTGTTAATTAAATCGCTTTGAAATTTTTGTACACAAAGTACTATTGAAAGTATTTCTTTTTTCACTGATGAGTAATTTTTTTTAGTCGAATTCTATATTCCCGAATGGAAACGGACAATGGATTCTTTCTTGTCAAGAGACTGTTTCAGGATTCCTCCATATCCAATATCAGATGCGTTGGTCTCCACTATTAAACTAGCCCTTAGGTTTATCAGCGAAAAACATGGAATTGACTTGACAAGGGATTTGATTTTTTGGACTGTTTTGGTATGTTCTTCAGTCCAGGGCTTTGGATTCTTTTCGAGCCTTTCAAAAGTGGCTTGGAAATGGGTCTGATATTTTGAAAGAAATCAGACACATAATTAAGACATCCCAAAAATCGTTGTAGTTGGGTTTTATCCGTAATTTGGTATGAAAAGTTTGAGGCAAACTCAATGAATCTTTGAATGAGTTTAATTAGACCCAAATAATTTCAAATCCAAGAAAACGGATCTTTGTTTGAAAAAGTTTAATTTTTTGTTTAGACACAACTTAACCGCTTCTATTGACTGTCGTAAAAAATGTTTGAAGATGCTTGAAGTGTTGATTGATGTTTTGAGAAAAAATCAGAACATCGTCAACATAAACAATTGAAAAGTCTTGAAAAGGATTGAAAATATCATTCATAATCTTTTGAAATTCGGATGGAGCGTTTTTTAGCCCAAATGGCATAACGTTCCATTCGTATTGTCTGAAAGGGACATTGAAAGCCGTTTTGTACTTGTCTTTTTGTGAAATCTAGATTTGCCAAAATCCTGATTTCATATCAAATTTTGAAAATACTTTTTCATTTGAAATTTTTTGCATTAAATCTGATTTATTTGGAATTGGATATCTAATCCATTCCAAAACCTTATTTAAGGGTTTATAGTTTATTACTAGTCGTGGGACTCCACGTTCCTTCTCTACCTGGTTGTTGACATAAAAAGCCGCACATGACCAGGGGCTCTTTGACGGCCTAATAAGACCCTTCTGCAAAAGATCATTGATTTCTGCTCTGCAGAATGTTAGTAATTCCTTATTCATTTGAATAGGTCAGGCCTTCGTAGGAATATTTTTCTCCTCGAAGTTTTTGACATAAGGAAGATGAACTATGTGTTGCTTCCTATTCCAAAAGGCATTAGGTTTAGTTGAACAAATCTCCATTTCTATTTGAGTTTGTAACGTTTTGATTTTAGACTGGACGGTCTTACTTTGAATCTTTTCTTCTTTTCTTTTGAATGAAATTTCTTCCTTCAAAAAAGAAATTTGTTTTTCTTTATAATTTAATAAATTTATTGATTGAATAATTGTATTCTTTTGAAAGTTATTTATTTCACTAATCCTGATGGGAGGAAGGAAATTAAATTTTATCTTCTTTCCTTAGGCTTTTGACTCTAACCCCTTTTCAGTTATTTTAGAAGGGTATGATTGAGTAATGAAAGGAGTACCTAGGATTAGTTCTTGTCCTAAGATCTTTACTAAAAAGAAGGAATTTATGAAGCAAATTTCATCACTACAAACATGGACTTTAGATAATTTGTAATTATTTTTTAGTCTATTGTTATTTGCACCTCTAAGGCCCTCAGTAGTTTTTTCAAAATACTTTGTAGGTATTAGGCCTTCTTGAATGTAATTTTGATCGGCTTCAGTATCTATGAGAGCCCTTAGTGTGATTTTGAAATCATAAATTTTTAAGGTAACGAGAGCGTACAATTTTTGGTATTGAGGAGTGGTGATGGCTCTAACGAAGGAACTTTGAAAGTCATCCTCGTCCAGGTTTGGTTGCGCCGTTTCCTTTCGTTCGGGCAGCCATTCCTGAAGATTGAGAACTTCTTGGCAAAGCATATAGGATTCTGACCTGGTTCCAGATCTTAATGCCTGTACTTCTTGTTTGAGATTATTAATCTCTCTTTGTAGGTCTTGAGTAGTGAGTTCTCTCGGTTTTTCAAACCTTTGGAGAACTGATTGAAGTCGAGAAGGATTTCTTTCTTCCCTTTCAGGTGGCTTAGAGATTGTCATGACATCTCTGAGTCGTTGAGCGATTTTCTGTTGAATTTCTAGATCTTGAACTTTTTCTACTACTTCGAGTAGAATTTCTTGATCCTTTGTAAAGAAATTTATGCATCCTTCGCATGTCCTCTTTCCTTCCTGTCTTTATTCATATTCTGTGCTAGAATATGAATCGGATTCTTCTTGGAGTTCGAGGATTTCTCCCTCGCTTGATTGTTCTGAGTCGGTTAGAGCAAGTCGTTGTAGCTGATTTTTCAGCTCTTGATCTATATCCAACTCATTGATCTTTCCTCTTATCGGACACTTGTTAGCATAGTGTCCTTCTCGACATTTGAAGCAAGTTTGCTTTTTCTTTCCTCTATGGGTTTTTGTTCCGATACTTTTCTCTGGGCCCGTACGAATTATAAGGCTTTGGATGCGTCTTAACTTTCTTTCTTCTGGAGGTTGAGGGGGCCTCTATCCCCTTGCATCCATATTAATCGCAAAATCTTCCAAGCTGTTTCTATTTGATATCGAAGAATTGAGCTTGTTTTGAATCTTTGACTCATTGCAAAGTCTGAGTCCTTCTTCTATGATGAAGGATGCTATTGACCCGTATGACAAAGTCTGCCATGGAATTGTTCCATTATACTTTGTCTTAAGACCGTCTTTGATCCTTCTTGAAAAGTGTTTTGGTAGTTCATTGACAAAATTCTCTTTCCAGAATTCCAACGAACTGTCTGTTCTAATAAGAACTTTGCTCAAATACATGTCTTTATACCACTTGAAATCTCCTAAGGTGGGGCACTTCAGGTTCATGAGTATTTCGGCGGATCTTTCCTGGTATTTCAAGGGGTCGCCAACGAAGAATTCTATAAGGGTATAAATGAGGGTGTTGACAGCATCCTCTACCCTTTCATGTTGTACTTTGGTCCTAGTTGATGGACATTCCTCTTTGATGATTTGAGTAGTTGGCCTAATGACATGGTGGCTTAATATCTGTTGGCGAGTTGCTTCATCGAGATATTTGTCCCACCAGTCCTTGAGTTGCCCGGTAAATCCGTTCACTAAAACTTGAGCTATTTGATGGTCGGATTTATGGCCCTGTAATTTATACGCGCCTGCGGCCTGTTAGGATCGCACAACAACGCACACGCTCGAACTAGATGAACACAAAGAAAAAGGATAGAGAAAATTGCAAAGAGAACTCTGGCTAAAAGGATTTTTTATTGATGACTTCAGGTATGTACAACAAGAGAGAGTACAGAGAATAGAAAGTACATTTTCAAAGCTTTACTGGACGGGATATATATATGGTTCAGTCTACTAAATATAGTTTTACCAGATTTAACTATCTACTATATATAGCTATTTACCATATATAGCTTTACCGGATATAGCTTTAACATATATGGCTTTACCAAATATAGCTTTACCGGATATAGCCGTTGACCAAGCTATAAATACAGGGAGCAAACTCCATAACTCAACAATTATCCCACTTGAAGACTGATCCTACACCATACCAATTAGGGCTTTGCATAACCTTACTTTTCCAACATCAACACATTTTGTCAACATGTCTGCTAGATTCTTTGCACCCTCTATCTTCTCCAAACACATATCGCCTTCTTCCACTAACCTGCGAGTGAAATGGTACCGTCTTCTAATGTGTTTTGTCCTTGAATGATAGACTGGGTTTTTCACCAACTGTATGGCACTCTGACTATCTGTATAAAGAATCTTCTTGCACTGCTTCCGGCCTAATTCTTCTAGATAGTCTGTCATCCATATCATCTTCTTTCCAGCTTTAGCTATGGCCACGTACTCAGCTTCAGTAGATGAAAGAGCAACGCATTTCTGAAGCTTGGACATCCAACTCACTGCTGTTCCATCTATAGTGTAGATATACCCAGATGTGCTCTTGCTGGAGTCTACATCTCCACTAAGATCAGCATCCACAAAACCTTGCAGAACTACTTTGCCATTGCCATAACAAAGTGTAGTATTGGATGTACCTCTCAGATATCTCCGAAGCCACTTCACAGCTTCCCAATGTTCCTTCCCTGGATTTGCCATGTACTTGCTAACAACTCCCACTGCATGATTATGTCAGGTCTAGTGCAGACCATAGCATACATCAAACTCCCAACTGCAGAAGCGTACGGAACTGATGCCATGTGCTCACGTTCCTCAATTGTCTTGGAAGATTGCCCCTTTGACAATTTAATATGATTTGCCAAGGGGGGTAGTCCTGGGTTTAGCGTTATTCATCTTGAATTTGGACAACACCTTCTCAATGTACTGCTCTTGGGATAGATTTAATGTGCCAGCAGATCTATCTCGAGAAATCCTCATCCCAAGGATCTACTTCGCTGCACCTAAATCTTTCATCTCAAATACTGAAGACAAGCTTGCCTTTAGGTGGTTTATCTCCCTCATACTTGATCCAGCAATTAGTATATCATCCACATACATGAGTAGAAACACATAAGAATCAGTGTATTTCTTGAGGTAGCAACACTGATCCTTTTCACTTCTGTGGAAACCACTCTTGCTCATGAAGGAGTCAAACTTCTTGTACCATTGTCTCGGTGCTTGTTTCAGTCCATACAAGCTCTTATTGAGCTTACACATCATGTGCTCCTTGCCTGGAGCTGCAAACCCTTCGGGTTGTTGCATATAGATCTCCTCATCTAGATCTCCATGTAAAAGTGCCGTTTTTACATCCATTTGCTCAAGGTGCAAATTCTCCGATGCAACAATACTCAGCAGAATTCGGATAGTAGTTAATTTCACAACTGCAGAAAAGATCTCAGCATAATCAATGCCTTTTCTTTGTGAATATCCTTTAACTACTAACCGAGCCTTAAACCTCCTTTTGCAATCTGGTTCAACCTTGATTTTCAACACCCATTTGTTCAACAGAGCTCTCTTTCCTGTAGGCAACTCAGTCAGCACCCACGTATTATTCCTTACAAGTGAGCTCATCTCATCATCCATGGCTTGCTCCCACTTGGTTGAATCTTCCACTTGTAGAGCCTCATCAAAGGACTCTGGTTCTCCTTTGTCAGTTAGCAACAGATAATGTAATGAGGTTGAATATCTATCTGGTGCTCTGGTAGTTCTGGATGATCTTATCAACATCTGCTCAGGTGCAACTTGCTCCACGTCTGGTTCTTCAGCAATAGGATCAGGAGTTTCTTGAGCTTCTGTTGTACCATCACTGCTTGAATTTTCTTGCCACTCAAGTTCAACTCCCACTTGCTTCGTAGTCTCAGAGTTTATCTTCTCTCTGTCCTTGTACATGACATTTTCATCAAAGGTCACATCACAGTGTCTTAGAATCTTCATATTTTTCTCATCTCAAAACCTGTACCCGAACATGTCAGAGCTGGCCTATGAAGTAGCATTTCACAGCCTTAGCATCAAGCTTATCTCTCTTCTCTGGATCAACATGAACATACGCAGTACAACCAAAGGTTCTCAAGTGAGCGTACTTGAGTTCTTTTCCTGTCCATACTTCTTTGGGCACTTTGAACTTCAAGGGTACTAACGGTTCTCTATTAATCAAATATGCTGCTGTGTTCACAGCATCAGCCCAGAATGTCTTTGGCAATCCAGAATGAATCCTCATGCTTCTTGCTCGCTCATTCAATGTTCTGTTCATCCTTTCTGCAATACCATTTTGTCTTGCCTTACCGGGAATTGTTCTTATTAATCTAATTCTCTCAGCTGCACAAAATGTTATAAACTCTGATTTGTTGTACTCTCCTCCATTGTCAGACCTCAGGCATTTGATCTTCAAGCTGGTCTGATTTTCAACTTCAGCTTTCCACTTCTTGAAGGGGGTAAACACATCTGACTTGTGTTTCAGAAAGTAAATCCATACCTTCCTGCTGAAGTCATCGATGAAGGTGACGTAGTACCTTGATCCACCAAGTGATGAAATTGGAGATGGTCCCCAGACGTCTGTATGGACCATTTCCAACCGCACTTTCTTCGGTTCTCTGGCAACCTTTGTGAAACTAACTCGTTTCTGTTTGCCCATAATGCAGCTCTCACAAAGACCCATATCAATAGATTTTAAGCCTTCTAAAGCTCCTTTCGCAGTCAGCATCTTCATTCCTTTGACGTTCATATGTCCAAGTCTATTGTGCCATAGACTTGAATTGGAAGCACTTTCAGCAGCAGCAGTCATGTTTATACACTCTGCAGTAGTGTATAAGGTTTCGAATTTTGTGCCACGTGCAACAACCATGGTGTCCTTCACAATCTTCCAGGAACTCTTTCCAAACTCTGCTGCATAGCCTGTGCTATCCAACTGACCAATAGAGATCTGGTTCTTCTTGAGACCAGGAATGTATCTGACATCTTGTAATGTCCATTTATTTCCTGCTGTAGTTTGTATGGAGACATCTCCCTTTCCTTCAATCTCCAAGGTTTTGTTGTCGGCAAGATACACCTTCCCGAAATTTTCTGATTTGAAATTTCGAAACAATTCCTTATTTGGAGACGAATGGAACGATGCACCTGAATCCAAAATCCAGGATTAAGCTGGGCTATCCAAACTAAAGATTAAAACATCCTCAGCATCTTCTGTTGTATATATAGAATCATCATCATCTTCAGATTTATGATTCTGCTTCTTCTTTAGTTTTGTACAATCTGTTCGAAAGTGTCCTTTTTCCCCCACAGCTACAACACGTTACGTTGGGTTTGTTTGGAGATTTTCCCCGGTTCTTTGATTTTGAACGCCCATGTTTGTTTGAGCTCTTTGATTTGTTTCTTCCCCTTCGATCAACACTGAGAGCATTGCCTGATGAATCTCAGGTTTCCCATTTGCGAATACTTTCGCTGAGAACTACATCTCGAATTTCATCAAACTTCAGTTTATCAGATCCTCGGGAACTGCTGATTGCGGCAACAACAGTATCCCATGACTCGGGTAAGGATGAAATCAAAATCAATGCTTTAATTTCATCTTCGAAATTAATTTCCACCGAACCCAGTTGACTTATGATCATATTGAATTCATTTATATGATCCACAACACATCAGCCTTCAGACATCTGTAGATTGAACAATCTACGCATCAAATACACCTTGTTCATAGCTGACGGTTTTTCATACATATTTGACAGCGCCTTCATCAGATCTGACGTTGTCTTCTCCTTGATGATGTTAAATGCCACGTTTCTGGATAGCGTCAACCGGATCATCCCTAAGGCTTGTCGA
The DNA here is from genome assembly GCF_057944985.1 of Cucurbita pepo subsp. pepo. Classification (NCBI taxonomy): domain Eukaryota; kingdom Viridiplantae; phylum Streptophyta; class Magnoliopsida; order Cucurbitales; family Cucurbitaceae; genus Cucurbita; species Cucurbita pepo. The sequence continues at coordinate 10,823,526 of NC_141808.1, forward strand.
TCCTTGAGCTTCCACTGTTTCGTGGTCATGGTATCCGGCTTCACCCCCAACAGAGGTTCGTGAAGATCCTTCTGGTACAGATAATCTTCAATCTGCATCTTCCAGAAACCGAAATTGGATCCATCGAACTTCTCAATTCCAATCTTTGAACTTTCCATCTTCACAGATCATGGTGAATTTTGCCTTGCTCTGATACCAGTTGTTAGGATCGCACAACAACGCACACGCTCGATCTAGATGAACACAAAGAAAAAGGATAGAGAAAATTGCAAGGAGAACTCTGACTAAAGGATTTTTTATTGATGACTTCAGGTATGTACAACAAGAGAGAGTACAGAGAATAGAAAGTACATTTTCAAAGCTTTACTGGACGGGATATATATATGGTTCAGTCTACTAAATATAGCTTTACCAGATTTAACTATCTACTATATATAGCTATTTACCATATATAGCTTTACCGGATATAGCTTTACCATATATGGCTTTACCAAATATAACTTTACCGGATAGAGCCGTTGACCAAGCTATAAATACAGGGAGCAGACTCCATAACTCAACACGGCCATCATCATTTCATTGACAACATTCATTATTTGATAGTCAAACAATCAATCGATATTCCATTTATAGATTGGTAGACCATCGCAATGAGCTTGAGTTTGTAGAGTCTTTTCTTCGAATTGAATATTCGGAAAAGACGGTTGAGGATACCAGTTTTTCTGATTACTGGTATTATTTTGACTTCTCCGGGAGATTCTTTCAATTCGATTGTAGAGAGGCTCTTCTACCTCATCTAAAATCACGTCTTCGAATTCTTGAATTTCGTCGTCATTGTTAACGACATTAACAGATGAATCCTGATGTGTTATCCCAAGATTTAGGATTCTATCAAACTTTTCTTCTATTTTGGCCATCGCGGCCTTTTCTTTTGAAATCCTCTTTGTAAATCCGTTGAGGTTTGCCGGTCTGAGTATTGGGATTGACACATCGACTTTCGGTACAGAGCTGCCTACTTGTTCTTGTAGAGTACCAGAATTTTTTGAGATTTTTCCCTCGATACTCTCAAGCTGGGTGGAGATCGTGGATAAAATCTTGTTTGAATAATTATTTTGATGTTGGATATTCTTGATATCCTTTAGGGTCGGATTACCCTTTTCTAGTCCTCCTAGGATAGTTTTTAAAGAACTAGCTTTGATCTTTTCTCCGTAATAATTGTCAAATTCGACTTCTTCCAACGGAGGATGTTTTGAATATACTTCGCTTCTTCTGGTAGTCTTCCAGCTTCTTTGATTCGAAGTGCATTTTTGCAAAATATTTTCTTCAAACCATTCGAAGAATGATATGTTTTCTTCTATGGTTTCCATATGAGAATACCATTGAGCTCTTAATTCACTTCGCTCAGCTTCTTTGTAGGTTTGGAAGAAAGCTCTTCTCTTTGAAGAGTTGGCAGCTGACATAAAATCTGCCTTCAATAATTCTTTGTCTATCTGAAAATCAGCCATAATGACATTTAGTTGACTTTTGTAGACGGATTGAGTATCCATATCCATATGGGTTGGAGATCTTGAGCCATCTTCATAATGGATTGATGCCCTTTTTTTGATCATAACTGACATCTTTTACCTTTAAGGGGTCATACATTGATCTTAAAACTCCCGACGTACTTAGTCTAGAACTCAAGAATTCTTTTACTTTTGATTATGACGAGGGTTCTTCGCTGAATTTTATTTCAACGCTTCCATCATCATGTTCGATGATTTGTAATGGGTTTTGAGATTTCTTTTTCCTCAGAAGATTAGCATCTTCTACTTTTCAGAGAGTATTTCTGGTTATTTGATCCCAAGAAAGAGTTTTTGTTACAGTCACCGAGGACTTTTCAATATTTGCCTCTATGAGCATGGTTGATCCTTTTGGCGAGGATCTTAATGCTCTTGGAGAAATATTTGTATTCACGAGTTTGTAATAAACCCTAAATATGACGACTGAAGAATGAGTTTCAGCCTTGATGTTCAAATTTTTTTATTGTAAGTCCAGCATGAGGGTTGATAATATGTGCGGGTCGTGGAGCGACAAAGTAAAATTTGGATAACAATTGAAATAGACTGGTTTATTCTCTAGATTGGATTGACCATTCCCAATAAAGAATTTGAGAAATCTTCATGTCTCTTATCTCGTAAGGAGATAAGAACTGGGATATCTAACCCAAGTCTGAAGAATGGTTTTACAGCGACTTGGACAAGACCGACGTGAAGATAGTTAAACTCTTCACGGTGTTGGAGTATAAGAGATTTTGAAAAAAGATTCAGAGATTCCTGATTGCTATGAATTGGGATGTTTTTCTCTGAGAATTTGATGCATGAACTTTGAGTAAAATTGAAGGTTGAGATTTGGTAGCTAGTTTTAGGATCTACATTTGGAATAGTCCAATTTTGGAGTTGATCTTCGATCCTGGCAATCTGATATTCTTGATTGACTGTATTTGAGATTGTGAGATTTTCTCTCCTTCTATGTTCATTTGAACTTTCTTCTTCATTGGTAGAACATTTGAAATGGTTTGATTTTCTGAGCTTTCTCAGAAATTTGTTCATAAGAAGATAGATAAGATAAGAGATAGAGTAGAATATTTTTTTCTTTGAATTCTTCAATTGATATTCAAGAGAGAGCTATCGGCTGATCGATGCTCTCCTTACATTGATGAAGTCGTTTTATAGACTTCGGATTTGAACGTAAATTTGAAAAACACCAACTAAGAGATAAGATCAAATCTAACAGGACAGGACCCCTGCAAGATCTGCTTTCCTAAAAGTAAGAAAAGACAAAAAGCAAACTAATAATTTAAAAGACTAATAATTTACAAACACTGATAATTCACATGTGAGCCTTCACTGTGTGGCTGACAAGTTGTCAATCTGTTTTTTTGTCACTGATAAAGGTGTCAGGTTGTAGATAAGATTTTCTTCAGAATTTTTCATATGACTAAGCACCTAAGCTTGCCAACGGACTTACTGCGCTTCCCACGTCTTACCACCTGGAACACAAGGGCTATTCGCTCAGTTATCACATACTCCAAATTCTTCTGAATCTCTCTTATCATCCTCCTTGTTTACACTGTCGTTCTTAAAGATCAAGTAACTCCTCTTCCCTCACAAAAATGGAGAGGCTGGCTCTGATACCATTCCTATGCTTAATGACTTGAGCCCTTACAATTTACATGAGCTCTATCATCCTAGCTTAATTTACTTATTCAAAGTACAATTTTTAATGTACAAACAAATAATTAGATGAAAGTGGAAATCCATATTCATCAATAATGTGATGAAAATGGAAAAAGTGAAAATAATAAAAGTGGGAAAAGTGAAAATGATAAAGCAAAAGATAGAAGACAAACAAACATGATGAGATATGTGAGGACCTGGCATATTTCACCTACGATTTTTTTTTTTTTAATGTTGTAGCGGATACTCGATTCTAGGCATGAAAACTATCTCGATAGACCAATGTAGTCTTTCCAACATGCTTTGTGATGTAAAATTCACAAGAATAAGTGCAAGTATACACTATCACAAGTAGCAAGTAATAAGTAAATTATCTATTCCATAGAACCTATCTTTTTGGTTAATTTTATCGCTGGAAATTAAGTGAGTTTTTGAGTAACATTCAAATAGGTGTTGGAGATTTTAACTATTTAAACAGAACTAAAACAGAGTGCCACTGCTGTCGAAAAACAGAAAATGATGAGAAAATCAACTATAATGAGGAAGGTTTGGCTAAGAGAGATTAAATAGACAAGTTGTTGAGTTTTGTGGTAGATTTTAGTTCCTTTTAATAGATTCTCAAGCCCACTTCCGAGGGTCATGAATGGTGATTATTTCCATAATCATTGTAATTTTTATTAACAAGGCTCTAGGAGAAGAATTATTCCTAACCCTTCTATTACCTTTCAAGTCTCCTTGCTACGGAACTAGAGTATTAAAGAGAATTTCATTGCTCCATCTCTTCTCAAGAATAAGAGAACAACTATGTATGTAAAGTAGCTAATTAAACATACATGTAAATCATTAACAACAACTCTTTAATAAACTAAAATCATACCGTCAACATACTTAAACTATATAAAACTCTCTCGCCTCCCCTATTAAGTTTAGTTTTCCATACAAACTTAATTAACAAAGGAATCCGCATCTTCATAATGTAAAATTGATGGAATAAGAAAATAGAGAGTTATCCCGGTTTGTTGCCGTTCGTCAATGGAAGTTCCCTTCTCTTGAGCTCTCACGTCCACCTCTTTGCCCTAATCAATCCTTGTTGGTCTCCTTTTCCTTCTGCTGTCAACAGCTACTGGATTAGAGTTTTCTTCTTCTCTGGTTTCACAGCAGTTCACTGCAGCAGAAGCTGCTACTGTGTAATTCGATTTTCTCCCCAAAATGTGGCTCTTCTCTTCTTGGTCTTTCTTTTACTTTTATATTGAGCATGGGTTCCCCTTTAGGGTTGAAAAGAAATAAGTAGTACACATAGGATGTTTCTCATTGGGTAGTCAATGACCCACTTGGACTGCTGACGTGGATTTATCATTTCCATGTCATCCCCCATTTGTTTCCAAATTCGCTACTCTCACATGGTTTAGCATAAATGTCTGAAATTTTACCACATAACTCAATTAAATATACAATTAAGATCGATTTATGCCAAATCATATTTTTTTCACGTTGGACCCCAATAAACGATTTCATGCTCACTAAGTAGAATAAATGGGGTTATAAATGAGAAAATGGTGAATAAGAGTGCAATATTAACTCCAAAAAGACTTGATATGACTTTACTTTTAAATAGTTATCACACCCCCAAACTTAAAAGATTGCTCATCCTCGAGCAATCTTTCTCTCCACTCTCCCCTTTTTTTCTCATTAACAAAATGTTTGTAGAGTATTCATCAAAGGCATGATTTAGATCACATTCTTTATATTCCTTCCTCAAATTAGTTTTTTCCCCACATTTCACCCTACACTTATCACCAAATCTTACAATAAAAAAATAACACATTCCTCACTTCCACCGTATTCCCCAAAACACTTCTAAAATGATTACTATGCCTTTACCTTTACCTTTTCTTTTGTGACTGGGCTTCATAATTTATTTGATTAACTTTCTACATTTTTTTTTTCTCCCAAGAATCCTTCAAGTCATCCCCCTATTCTCTGGTTGCCTCCACTTGTGGTGCAAATCACCTAAGTCTTCAAGGGATGACTATATAGGCTAACACTCATTCTCCCTTAGCTCGACTCTTTTGCTAGCATCCTGTAGTTTTTAGTGTGGCCACATTTGTGATGCAACTCACCTGAACAATAAGGATACCTTTTTTTTCTTTTTTTTTCAAAAACACACCGCTCCACCTTTACTGTTTTATTTATCCATAAAGCATTTGACAATACATCCCTAGTTCTTGCACAAGACATCATGACTACATATGAAACAAAATATGCATGATCTATTACCCTTTCTAGAACTTCATGCTTCTAGGTTGCATGCATGAGCATGATTCAAAATTATATGCAGTCAATACAACAAAACAAACACAACATAAGGATGCATGCTTCTAAATCAGGTAGCAAGGTAAATCAGACAGCAAGGTTATAAAAGGTGTGGTAAGAGAATTCCCTTGATTTTAGGCATTACTAGAGGAAGTGTTCTCTTCCTCCTCTACTGCAAGCGATGATTCTTTGCGGCTCCACTCATTAAAAATTTCGTCTGGAAAACTTGAGAATGCTGAATTTTTGGACATGGTTCTTAAGGCTTTATATATTTCTCATCCCTCTTTTTGATATAAGACCAATACGCCTTACAACTCCCTTCATTGTTTTCACACCAGCTAAGTAAAGCCTCTTGTTGTTTTAGCAGTTGATCCATATCATCTGTTGCTCTGCTGTCCCTCCTTTTGCCACTGCTTGCGCCATCCCTATGGGTTTCTATGTAGTCCATCAAATTCCTTGCCTCAAGTCTTTCTTCTTCCTCATCAAAAGGGACTGCAGTCTCCAGGCACAGCATGGTTATCAGCTGTGGAAAAAACAGCCTCCCCATTTTCTTACTTGCACATTTGTCAATCTCATCCGCTACAATCTTGCCCACATCGATGCTCAAATTCATTATGATTGCATACACAAGTAAAACTCTGTCAGCTAACAATGTAGTATCATGTGTAGTGGGTATTAAGTTGGTTTTTACGAAGGCAGCCCAAACTTTCGCTTCGGGGTTGAGGTCTGCTGCTATTATCGTTCTTGCTCCTCCTCTCGAGAGTTGCCACCGTGTTTCTTCTATGGCTACCATCTTCAAGGCCATCTCAAGTTGATCATCCGATGGAGCTAGCACCATTTCGTTGAAGGTGGCATACTCAAAAGATTGTAGGTGAAACAGTTGGTTGATGGGTTTAGGGCTCCAATCAACTATTTTTCCTCTTACTAATGTTGTGTACCCTTCCACTTGATCAATATGTGCGTAAAACTCCTTCACTATCGGCACTATATTCTTGTTCCCTTTTGTGACAGAACATCTCCCACCCTAGATCGTTGATGACGTTAAGAAAGGACTCCGGGAATGTAAGGTAAAATGCTGGGAACCTTCTTTCCACCAACACTACTCTTGACTTGAAGAGTTCATACCTGTTGTACGCCTCCTCGTTTGCGAATATTTCTTTTTGTGTTGGGAGGTTCTCCATTTTGTTCTTGCCCTTTTCTTTTCATTTCGAACTGGTGCCCGTTAGGAAGAGATCTTGATTTATTTCTTGCACTTCATCTTGCTGCACTTCTTCCTTCCCTCGCACCATTTTGTTCCCTCTTTTTCTCGGTGCCATGATTGTCGGTTGCAAGCTATTTTTTTTTTTTTTATCCTTGTTCTTGTAAGTGTGAAGGTGAATTGTTATCTCTTGTGGAAGTAGTTTGTATATAACACAAAGGATGACTTCTTGGGAAAGTAGTTTGCTATCAAGCTGTAATTTATTTATTTATTTTTATTTTTTTTAACATAGCAGTCTGCTGTATTCAATGAAGACAGCAGACTACTGCCAAATTTTATTTTAATGCAGCAGATTGCTATAAATTTTTTTTTTCCAACGTTTTCCTTTTTCTTGTTTGATATCAATTGATGTCATCTTTTTGTGTTGGTGTTTTGACTTGAGGTTTCGTGAGAAAGCGCACACAAATTAGATCAAATTCATGCAAATGAGGAAGAACGCGGTACTTCATGGCAACATACACCGAAAAAGAATAACTTTGACACTAATCAGAACTTAGTATGTACCAAATGTAATTAACCTCCTTACTACTTTGAAATTAGCCTGGTTAACCACATCTAAAAATGTAAAATGTAAAATAACATCTAAAAAAAAATATCATTCTAAGATAAGTGAAGATAACTATATAAAAACAATTAAAAGTGCATAAATAAAAGGAGAAGAAAAACTAACTTGGCTTCCCGGGAGTTTGTTACCTGTTACCGTTTCTTGTCAGCTCCCGTTTGCTCCAAAATGTTTTATTTTTCAGCTTTTTAAGCTGAAAGAGGCAATGCCTATTTTACTTCTCCACCCAAATATGGCTTTAGTCTCTGTCCATTCACTGTGAAAGGTCTCCTTTCGTCTCCATGTTTTATCGTAATTGCCCCATAGGGAATGACTTCTTCAACTATAAACGGACCAGACCATCTTGATTTTAATTTTCCAGGGAATAACTTCAGCCTTAAGTGAATAGCAACACTCTTTGTCCTTTGTAGAATTCTTTGGGCCTAATTTTGTTGTCATGCCACATTTTTGTTTTTTCTTTGTACATCTTAGCATTTTCGTAGGCTAGGTACCTGAATTTTTCCAATTCATTTAGTTGCATTCGCCTCAAGTGTAACGACCCAGGAAAGAAAGAAAAAAAAACGAGAAAACGAGAAAAAAAAAAAAAACTTAGTCGCCGAGTTTCGCGGAACCCACGCGAAACGACGGCCACAGCATGCCTAGCCTTCAGCCCACGACTCCCAGCACCATTAGGATACCTACAAAGGGAGAAAAGATAGAAAACTACGAGAGAGAGAGAGATTTCGAAAAAAAAAAAAAAGTCGGTGAGTGTCCAGTTTCTCCGACGAACCCTCAAACCACCCTCAAATCGACACCAAACGACCTGTTACCGCTACGAGAAGGATCCCTAACGAAAGCACGATAACTCAAGGTGCATTTTGTGCTTTTTCGAAAACGCCAGTCGTCGGTAACTAAGGTCGGAAAATTAAGTATTTCCTAATCGTTCTTAGATCTGTGGTTTTAGGAATCTTTAGGCCGCAAAACTCCCAGAAAAGAAAGAAGGACGACAAATAAAGAGGAAGAGGAAGAAAGAGGACCGAAATCAGAAACGGAAACGTCGCGAGAAGGAGAGAGAAAACTCATCGGAAAATCGGTCGGAGTTGGGTAAGGAAGACGAGGTCCACGGATCCGAGTCAACCCGAACCCAAAACTCGAGAGAGTCAGCCCATTCTTTCCCTCGGCCTCTGCCTTCGGCCCAGCCAAACTACAGTGGCCCAAACCTCAAACCAGCCCAGAAGCTACGGTTAAGATGAACCAACCCGAGACCAGACCATCGGTCCAATTGAGCCGGCCTGCAACCCAAAAAAAAAAACTTTCGGCCCAGCCCAATAAGCCGAGGCCTAACGATAGTCTTGGCCCAGTAGCCTCCGTAGCCCGTGACCCGAACTGGACTACGACCCGCACTTCGACCCGATGCTATCGCACGACGTGGCTCGCAATACTGCTGCCACGTGTCACATAGCGGCGCAGGTAATCCCTCGGCTCGGCTCGGCGCGACGCAAACGGCTCGGGCACCCTCCGGCGACGCTCCAGCGGTTGTTCGGCTCGGCTCACCTATTTTCAGCCCAATTTCCACTGTTTCGACCCTCCCGGATCTGTTTTTGGCCCCGATTAAGGTATCCGAGGCCATTTTAGAGCCGTACTTCACATTTATTGAATTAGGAAATTAATTGTGAAATACTAACAGAAAGTGGTGAACGGTGTGATAGGAAATAAACCCCGGCGACGTAGGAGTACTTCGGCCAAGGCCAACCAATTAAGTGGCCTTACTATAGGATAGGTTAAAAAATTGTATGAGTTATGATGATGTGTGGATTACGATGCTTGATGATATGTGCAGTATATACATATTTTGATGAATGATGTACTTGATATGTTTGACGCACTTTGTGGCAATATGATGAGTATGATGATTGCATGATGTTTACCTTAATATGATGATGGTTTCCATATTGAGCATGCTAGATGATGATGAGTTTCATATTACATCATGTCGTTAGATCGACATAGGACACAACTCTAAGAGCGTGAAAATGATATTAATATAAATATCCACGAGCATGTGTTACCTAGAGTAACAAAGAGATGAGACTAGAGGGTTGTGTCAGAAGAGACATTACGATGGATTTAGAGGGACCTCATGCATATTGTATGTTCATAAGCATAGGACTACTTCCCCTAGAGATGATGAGTGCGGACGCGCACCTTATGATGAGCGCGAATGCACACAGATGAGGGTGTTCATGAGGCGCATGACACTATGGGGTTCCGCTGACCTACGGACGTCACTATATATTAGCTTGACCAGAGGGTCCAGGGGGTGTGCGAGCGCCCTGGGGATTCACACTCGCATGTGTGAGTCATGTGTAGGGAAGTACTACACATCCAATTTGTCCGAGACTAGAGGCCACCCCTAAGATGATTAGAGATAGGTCCCTAATTCATGATTGCATGTGTTTGCATTAGCATGACCCCTATAGTGGGGTCACTTACTGAGGATTTCTTCGAAATACTCAGGCCGTGTGCCATATTGTTTTTCAGGTAAAGGCAAGACTCCCATGTACGGTTAACGGTGGCATCGTGATCAGAGACTGTGGCGCGTGCATAGGATAGTTGCATATTTAAAATTCCTAGTCTTGGTTAGGATAGGGCGTTTGCATTTCATTCATTTATATTATTTTATTTGTAATCGTTTTTTTTTTATCTTTTTGAACTCGAGCATGATGTTTGAAATACGTAAGTCCGACAGTGTTTTCCAATGTTTTGAAGTTTTAAATTATTCCGCTAATAAAGATGAGCATTCTTAGATTTTTATTCTGCATTAGAGATGAGCATTCTTAGATTTTTATTCTGCATTAGAGATGAGCATGAGACGTTAGTGGCGACTCTAGATATGTGGAAATTTAAGGTCGTTACAGTTTGTATCCGAGCTCTAGGTTTTAAATTCTCTAGACTAGCCTACGATGTAGGCTTGGCACGCTCCACGGTCCTAACGTCGATGCCCCGTCACCGTCAGGTACGCCTTGCATAAGATAAGAAAAGAGAAACGTTTTAAAATTCGTATGCATTTTTTTTATGTGGACATTACTGAAATGGTTGTGATATTTCACGTATTTATTATTTAAGAGTATGATGTCATGTGTTGCATGCTGAGTAATTTTGTTGGTGGTATGATATGATGTTTAGCATGATGAATGTTTACTTCTTTGGCGTTACGATGTATTGTATAGTGTGTGTATTGTTATTTATATATATGCATAGTATTAAGGCCTTAGACTTAAGCAACCTTATATTGGTTTATAAAACCATGCCTAGAGGACGAGGACGAGGAAGAGAAAGGGGAAGAGGAAGAGGAAGATGAGGATGGGGGCGACCCTGTCGAAGAGAAGTAGGATGAGGTGTGGCAGTAGAGGGCCCACCTAAAGAAAGATCAGAGACTGGGTCAGTAACAGTTACACCGCCCCTAGTCTTACCACTAGTTGAGCTACCTCCTCTAGCTCTACTGCAAGCTGAGCATCCACCACAAGTAGAACCTCCACCCCAGCCTACCCTACCACTCCAAGTCACACCTGAAGCTGCACCCCCAGCGGGTGGAGTAGATGCTAATACTAGGTTAATGTGTGACTCCATCCAAGCCCTAATTCAAACCTTGGTAACCACTCAACAAGCTAATCTACAACAGGCCTAGGAACAAGCCCAAGCACAGGCCCAAGCATAGGCGTTGGCACTGGCACAGGTACAGGCACAGGCACAAGCCAATGCTCAGGCCAATGCCCCAGTAAACCCTCCACAACCTGTTAGATGTTCAAACTGGATAAGGGATTTCAAGAGATACGACCCTCGACCATTCACTGGTTTCTTAGTAGACCCCATAGAAGCCCAAATGTGGATTGCAGCAGTGGAAACCACCTTTGAGACTATGAAGTGCCCAGAGAACCAAAAGGTCGCCTTTGCAACCTTCGTCCTACAAAAGGACACAGAGATATGGTGGAGAGATAACAAAACCCTTCTTAACTCAGAAGGGGGACCGATGAACTGGGAACGATTTAAGGAGATCTTCCTTAAGGAATATTATCCTAAGTCAGAGCGACTTAAAAGACAGTAGGAGTTCGCCCAACTGGTACAGGGCGGACTCACAGTGGAGAAGTACAACCGAGAGTTTAAGAGACTCAAGAGATTTGCACCGTCCATGGTGGCTCTGAGGAAAAGATGACAAAGAAGTTTGTATTGGGTTTGGAACCAAGAATCCGCCGCGTTGGAGGCGTTCAACCCAAAGACCTATGAGAAAGCCTTGAGAACTGCCAAGGCTTTAGAGAAACCAAAGGATGAGAAACGACGTGAAGAGCCAGTCATAATTGGGCAGAAGCATCCTCATGAATCAGGAGGCTCTGACCGTCCACCACCAGTATGTAGGCACCGTTCCAATAACAGACGCGCTCCTAGATGGGATGAGCGACACCCTCCCCGACGTACTGACAGGAACCCTAGGAATCAAGATGGGGCCAGAGGGAGGAGAGAGGAAGGGTGCACTATCTGTGGAAGACTACACAGTGGGAGGTGCATGGCTGGCAGCCGAGCGTGTTATAGATGTGGTCAAGAGGGGCACATCGCTGTGAACTGCACGGCCGGAAACGCTGCAGCACAAGCAAACCCGCCCAGAGTAGTAGAGCAAACGGATCAACCAGCACCACCGCGAGCTCAAGCTAGGGCCTACGTGTCAACCAGCAAGGACACTGGGAGGTCCGACGCCGTTGTGACAGGTACACTATCCATTTTAGGTCATTTCACTTTTACCTTATTTGATTCTTGTTCCACGCATTCCTTTATTTCCATGCCTTTTGTTGTACAAGCAGGATTCGAATTAGAACCCTTATTGCATGAAATGTCTGTAAGCACCCCTACGGGGGTAGACTTAGTATCTAGGGGTAGAGTAAAGGATGGCCAAGTAATCATAGGGAACCAAACTTTAAGCGTTGACCTTATGGTGGTAAACATGACAGATTTTGACGTCATACTAGGCATGGATTGGCTAGCTGAAAACCGAGCTAGTATAGACTGTCACAAAAAGAAAGTAAAATTTTCACCACCGACAGGACCTATATTTAAATTTAAAGGTACAAGTACTGGGATTACCCCCAAGGTAGTATCGATGATGAAAGCAAAGAGGTTAGTCCAACAAGATGGATGGGCTATATTATCATGTGTTGTAGACGTAAGAGGAAAGGAAAGGACCCTAGTAAACGTTCCAATAGTAAACGAGTTCCCGGATGTATTTCTGGATGACTTACCTGGAATACCCCCTTCCCGAGCGGTCAACTTCGTCATCGAACTCAAGACGGGAACTGGGCCAATTTCTAAAGCACCCTATCGCATGGCGCCAGCAGAGTTGAAGGAACTCAAGGCGCAATTGCAAGACTTACTAGATAAAGGATTCATTCGACCTAGCGTGTCCCCCTCGGGTGCGCCAGTGTTGTTTGTTAAGAAGAAAGATGGATCGATGCGTCTGTGCATCGATTACAGAGAGCTAAACAAGAGAAGCATAAAAAACAAATATCCTCTACCTAGAATAGAAGACTTGTTTGATCAACTCAGAGAGGCAACTGTATTCTCTAAGATAGATCTTCGGTCCGGTTACCACCAAATTAGGATTAATGAAAAAGACGTACCAAAAACAGCGTTCAGGACAAGGTACGGTCACTACGAGTTCGTAGTGATGTCATTTGGCCTCACCAATTCCCGAGCTGTGTTTATGGAGTTAATGAATCGGGTATTCAAGGAATGCCTAGACATGTTCATGATTGTGTTCATTGACGACATCCTCATATACTCGAAAACAGTCCTAGAGCACGAGGAACACCTCCGAAAAGTTCTAACCACCCTAAGAGAGCACAAGTTGTACGCCAAGTTCTCCAAATGCGAATTTTGGTTGCGACAAGTCTCTTTCCTAGGATACGTGGTGTCAAAGGACAAAATATCTGTAGATCCCACCAAGGTCGAAGCGATCACAAAGTGGGAACGCCCAACTACGGTAATGGAAGTAAGGAGTTTCCTAGGATTTGCGGGATACTACCGAAGATTCGTGCAGGACTTCACTAAAATATCCTCACCTTTAACAAAGTTAACAAAAAAAGGGGTAACATTTACATGGGATGATGATAGTGATGCCCCCATGAAAGGACTGGGATGTGTTGGGTTTTATGTCCTAAAACTCATAGTTTGTAAACAAAAACATATTCTATTTTTAATAAAGATACTATTGTTGTTTATTCAGTAAAGATTGTTATTGAATAAAGTGAACTTTACCATCATTAATCTAAATCCAATAAACTAAGAACACTCTGGCTATAGTATGATTACTTGAACTATATGTAGAGACATAAGAGTGGATCAAGTTCAAGTATATATAGTCAAAATGATCTATAGTATAAGGATAAGGCTGAGTACCTTATTCTGGGGACACTATGGATGCGGCCCACTTTTGTATATGATATAAACAATGTGATCACTAAATTGTACATGTGGAGACATGTGAGTGGGGGCGTCCTATGCAATGAGTATTGCATAAGATCGGACCATGAAGAAAACCACTCTCACTTTAAAATGTCATTTACTGTTGAGACTGATTTTCTTTTCATTCGATAACCTAGGTAACTCGGTTTTAATCCTGAGCTAACCATGAACTCCTGTTTGTTCGGAATTATTCGTAGATTTGCATGGGTGAGAGTGGCTCTAGTTCGCCGACTCAATAGGCCTCTCATTTCAGGGGTAAGACTGGGTGAATGCCTGGGGACGTGGGGTGCAAGATGGAATTCACTCCTACTCACTTTTAAGGATAGAAAAAAGGTAGTTCCCTTAAGCATTGACTCTAGGTCTTGAATAAGGGGCCCCACCCTCTCATTGGCCTGAGAGGGTTTCGGTTTACTGGTTGGACCACAAACCAATTGTTCATTAGAGGATCAGTGAGACATAAGGAACAAGAAGTAACTTTAGGGGTAAAACGGTAAATTGACCCAGCTCTAGATACGAACAACCTGTGAAGGATCGACTTACTAATCATGGTATATCAAATGGACAGAAATATATCTATAGTGAGGGGAGTGCAACTACTAGGCTATAGTGGAGTGTGCTAGTAGTTAACGAATGTTGGTTAACAAGGTTAATGAGTTTAGCCGGTTAATCTTGGATCGTTGGAGCCCATGATCTATAGGTCCATTAGGTCCCTCTGCTAGCTCATATCGGACTAAACCATAGAACAGTGTGACGAGTGAGTTCGAAGTGTTCGAATTCAAATTAGGGAATATGCGCTACATATATACGATATATTTAACCGCATTTTTGTTTTATTTACGAATTAAACAAAAGGAGAGAATCTGAGATATTTAAATAAGATTTAAATGTCTTAATCAATTATGTGTCGGAATTGATTGGGATTGGCATTTGAATTAATATTGAATATTAATTAAATAGTTTAATTAATCATTTAATGTTACTTTAATTTGAAATTCATTATTCAAATTAATTGTTGAATTAAAATGAAGAAAGTCAAAATGTTGACTTCATTTAATGAAAAAATCCATGTTAGTGGAATTTTGAGGTGTCAAAATTTGGTTAACTCAAACATGCATGCTTGCCACATAATCCCAAACATTTGAGTGGAATTTTAAGTGTCAAAATTTGGTGATCTCAAATTTGCATGAACATGCAAACATGACTCTTTAAATAGAGTGATCATGGTACATGGAAGGTCTTCTTCTTCTTGGTGAAAAACCTTGAGAAAAACCTCTCACAAACACTCTCTTCATATATAAAAAATCCCTCCCAAGTTTAGTCACTCACCGGATTCCACAATCCCATTCTAAGGCCGGAGGATAGTAGAGAAGACACTAGTGGTGGTTCGAAACCGGTGCATGAGGAAAAAGAAGTTTGAACTACAAAAGGTTAGTATTCAAACTCATTAAGTTTTAATACTTATGAACATGCTAGTTATTTACTATAATTGATGTTCTAAAAGTGCCTAAGATCCAAATTGCTTCCGCATGTGTTATATTAACACCATCAGGATGTGTGTTAATGCAACACGGCAAGGTTGTCGCATACGCATCTCGTCAACTTAAGGAATATGAAAAGAATTACCCTACCCACGACCTAGAGTTGGTCGCTGTAGTGTTCGCGCTGAAAATCTGGCGACATTACCTGTATGGAGAGAAAACCCAAATTTTTACCGACCACAAAAGTTTGAAATACTTCTTCACCCAAAAAGAGTTAAATATGAGGCAGAGAGGTTGGTTAGAATTGGTGAAAGATTATGACGTAGATATCCAGTACCACCCTGAAAAAGCAAATGTGGTCGTAGATGTCTTGAGTAGGAAGACGGTCCACTCGTTAGCCCTTATTACGAGGGAAGTAAGGGTACAAAGAGAGTTCGAGCGAGCCAACATAGTTGTAGCGACCGAGGGAGTCATAGCACTGCTGGCCTGACTCACGGTACAACCTACGCTTAGGCAGAGAATTATTACCTCCCAACGAGAGGATCCTAACTTACAAAAAGTCCTAGGACAGCTAGACGAAAGTCTGGTAGATGGATTCTCGAAGTCATCAGATGAAGGACTATTGTATTAGGGACGCTTATGTGTTCCGGCAATAGAAGATTTAAGGAAGGAGATACTGATGGAAGCTCACAACTCGCCATTTGCCATGCATCCAGGAGGTACTAAGATGTACCAAGATTTAAAACAACACTTTTGGTGGAAGAGCATGAAGAGGGATGTGGCCGGGTTTGTGAGCAAGTGCTTAGTTTGTCAACAAGTGAAAGCTCCAAGACAAAAGACGGCGGGGTTGTTGCAGCCCCTAAGCATACCGGAGTGGAAGTGGGAAAACATAGCGATGGACTTCATAGTAGGTTTACCCAAAACGCTCAAAGGCTATACAGTGATCTGGGTAGTTGTCGATAGATTGACCAAGTCGGCACACTTTCTACCTGGAAAGGTTACATATACAGTTGACAATTGGGCACAACTGTATGTGAAAGAAATAGTAAGACTACATGGAGTCCCAGTGTCTATAGTATCGGATCGGGATCCACGCTTTACGTCAGCGTTTTGGCGCGGACTTCAAAAAGTACTAGGTACCTGCCTCGACTTTAATACCGCCTTTCACCCCCAAACAGATGGACAAACGGAGCGTTTAAACCAAATTCTAGAGGACATGCTACGCGCTTGCGTACTAGAGTTTAAGGAAAGTTGTGGTTCCAAACTCCACCTGATGGAATTCTCGTATAACAACAGTTTCCAAGCAACTATTGGAATGGCACCGTTTGAGGCCCTGTACGGGAAACGGTGTAGATCCCCACTATGTTGGGACGAGGTAGGAGAGAGAGAATTAGTAGGACCCGAGTTGGTTCGACACACCAATGAGGCTGTCCAGAAAATTCGAGTGAGGATGCGTACCGCTCAAAATAGACAGAAAAGCTACGCCGATGTAAGGCATAAAAGCCTGTTGTTCGAGGTAGGGGACCTAGTATTCCTCAAGGTGGTACCTATGAAAGGGGTGTTAAGATTCGGACATAAGGGCAAGTTAAGTCCTAAATTAATTGGACCATTGAAGATCCTAGAGCGAGTTGGTCCGGTAGCGCATAAGTGAGCCCTACCTCCAGCCCTCTCAAGAGTACATGATGTATTTCACGTGTCGATGCTGAGGAAGTACATTACGGACCCTATCCACGTAATAGACTATGAACCACTCCAACTCAATGAAGATCTGAGTTACGAGGAAAAACCAGTAAGAATCTTAGCTAGAGAAGTAAAAACCTTACGCAATAGAAGCATTGCGTTCGTTAAGGTACTGTGGCAGAATCACCACAGTGAGGAAGCCACGTGGAAGCGTGAGGATGAAATAAGAGAGAAATACCCCGAGTTGGTACAAGAGTTTGAGACTTTCGAGGATGAAAGTTCTTTTTAGGGGTAGATAATGTACCAACCCGGGAAAGAAAGAAAAAAAACGAGAAAACGAAAAAAAAAACTCAGTCGCCGGAAAACCCGCGAGTTTTCCGATGACCACCGAGTTTCGCGGAACCCACGTGAAACGATGGCCACAGCATGCCTAGCCTTCAGCCCACGACTCCCAGCACCATCAGGATACCTCCAAAGGGAGAAAAGACAGAAAACTACGAGAGAGAGAGAGAGAGAGATTTCGGAAAGAAAAAATAGTCGACGAGTGTCCAGTTTATCCGATGAACCCTTAAACCACCCTCAAACCGACACAAAACGACCTGTTACCGCCACGAGAAGGATCCCTAACGAAAGCACGATAACTCAAGGTGCGTTTTGTGCTTTTTAGTAATGCCGTCGTCGGTAACCGAGGTCGAAAAATTGGGTATTTCCTAATCGTTCTTAGATCTATGGTTTTAGGAACCTTTAGGCCGTAAAACTCCCAGAAAAGAAAGAAGGACGACAAATAAAGAGGAAGAGGAAGAAAGAGGACCGAAATCGGCAACGAAAACGCCATGGGAAGGATAGAGAAAACTCACCAGAAAATCGGCCAGAGTCAGGTAAGGAAGACGAGGTCCACGGATCCGGGTCAACCCGAACCCAAAACCCAAGAGAGTCAGCCCATTCTTTCCCTCGGCCTCTGCCTTCGGCCCAGCCCAACTACAGCGACCCAAACCTCTGACCAACCCAGAAGCTACGGTTTAGTTTAACCAACCCGAGACCAGCCCGACGGTCCAATCGAGCTGGTCTGCAACCCAAAAAAAAAAAAACTTTCGGCCTACCTTAATAAGCCGAGGCCCAACGATAGTCTTGGCCTAGTAGTCTCCGCAGCCCGCGACCCAGACCACGACCCGAACCGGACTGCGACCAGCGCTTCGACCCAACGCTACCGCACGACGTGGCTCGCTCTACTGCTGCCACATGTCACATAGCGGCGCAGGCAGTCCCTCGGCTCGGCTTGGTGCGGCGCAAACGGCTCGGGCTCCCTCCTGTGACGCTCCAGCGGCTGTTCGGCTCGGCTCACCTGTTTTCAGTTGGGTTTCCACTGTTTCGACCCTCCCGGATCTATTTTTGGCTCCGATTAAGGTATCCGAGGCCGTTTTAGAGCCGTATTTCACATTTATTGAATTATAGGGAAATTAATTGTGAAATACTAACAGAAAGTGGTGAACGGTGTGATATGAAACAAACTCCAGCGACGTAGGAAGTAGCTCTCACGGAACGGGAGCTTACGTTTAGCTATTTAAGGAGTACTTCGGCCAAGGCAAACCAAGTAAGTGGCCTTACTATAGGATAGGCTAAAAAATTGTATGAGTTATGATGATGTGTGGATTACGATGCTTGATGATATGTGCAGTATATACATATTTTGATGAATGATGTACTTGGTATGTTTGACGCACTTCGTGGCAATATGATGAGTATGATGATTGCATGATGTTTACCTTAATATGATGATGGTTTCCATATTGAGCATGCTAGATGATGATGAGTGCCATATTGCATCATGTCGTTAGATCGACATAGGACACAACCCTAAGAGCATGAAAATAATATTAATATAAATATCCACGAGCATGTGTTACCTAGAGTAACAAAGAGATGAGACAAGAGGGTTGTGTCAGAAGAAACATTACGATGGATTTAGAGGGGCATAGGGCTACTTCCCCTAGAGATGATGAGTGTGGACGCGCATCTTATGATGAGCGCGAATGCACACAAGTGCGAATGCACACAGATGAGGGTGTTCATGAGGCGCATGACACTATGGGGTTCCGCTGACCTCCGGACGTCGCTATAGAATAGCTTGACCAGAGGGTCCAGGGGGTGTGCGAGCGCCCTGGGGATTCACACTCTCACGTGTGAGTCGTGTGTAGGGAAGTACTACATATCCAATTTGTCCGAGACTGGAGGCCACCCCTAAGATGATTAGAGATAGGTCCCTAATTCATGATTGCATGTGTTTGCATTAGCATGGCCCCTATAGTGGGGTCACTTACTGAGCATTTCTTTGAAATACTTAGGCCGTGTGCCATATTGTTTTTTAGGTAAATGCATGGTTCCCATGTACGGTTAACGGTTGCATCGTGATCAGAGACTATGGCACGTGCATAGGATAGTTGCATATTTAAAATTCCTAGTGTTGGTTAAGATAGGGCGTTTGCATTTCATTCATTTATATTATTTAATTTGTAATTGTTTTTTTTTTTATCTTTTTGAACATCAGCATGATGTTTGAAACACGTAAGTCCGGCAGTGTTTTCCAATGTTTTGAAGTTTTAAATTTTTCCGCTAATAAAGATGAGCATTCTTGATATTTATTCAGCATTAGAGATGAGCATGAGACGTTAGTGGCGACTCTAGATATGTGGAAATTTAGGGTCGTTACATCAAGTCTCCATCTGTTGTATAGTCAAAATTTAACTTCTTTAATGCCCAAAATGCTTTATGTTCCAATTCCAGGGGTAGATGACATGCCTTCCCAAAAACTAGCTTGTAAGAAGACATTCCTAAAGGGGTTTTGAAGGCTGTCCTGTATGCCCATAATGTTGAGTTATGGAGTCTTCTCCCTGTATTTATAGCTTGGTCAACGGCTATATCCGGTAAAACTATATTTGGTAAAGCCATATATGGTAAAGCTATATCCAGTAAAGCTATGTATGGTAAATAGCTATATATAGTAGATGGTTAAATCTGGTAAAGCTATATTTAGTAGACTAAACCATATATATATCCCGTCCAGTAAAGCTTTGAAAATGTACTTTCTATTCTCTGTACTCTCTCTTGTTGTACCTGAAGTCATCAATAAAAAATCCTTTTAGCGAGAGTTCTCCTTGCAATTTTCTCTATCCTTTTCTTTGTGTTCATCTAGATCGAGCGTGTGCGTTGTTGTGCGATCCTAACAACTGGTATCAGAGCAAGGCAAAATTCACCACGATCTGTGAAGATGGAAAGTTCAAAGATTGGAATTAAGAAGTTCGATGGATCCGATTTCAGTTTCTGGACGATGCAGATTGAAGATTATCTATACCAGAAAGATCTTCACGAACCTCTGTTGGGGGTGAAGCCGGATACCATGACCACGGAACAGTGGAAGCTCAAGGATCGACAAGCCTTAGGGATAATCTGGTTGACGCTATCCAGAAACGTGGCGTTTAACATCATCAAGGAGAAGACAACGTCAGATCTGATGAAGGCGCTGTCAAATATGTATGAAAAACCGTTGGCTATGAACAAGGTGTATTTGATGCGTAGATTGTTCAATCTACAGATGTCTGAAGGTGGATGTGTTGCGGATCATATAAATGAATTCAATATGATCATAAGTCAACTAGGTTCGGTGGAAATTAATTTCGAAGATGAAATTAAAGCGTTGATTTTGATGTCATCCTTACCTGAGTCATGGGATACTATTGTTGCCGTAATCAGCAGTTCCCGAGGATCTGATAAACTGAAGTTTGATGAAATTCGAGATGTAGTTCTCAGCGAAAGTATTCGCAAATGGGAAACTGGAGATTCATCAGGCAATGCTCTCAGTGTTGATCGAAGGGGAAGAAGCAAATCAAAGAGCTCAAACAAACATGGGCGTTCAAAATCAAAGAACCGGGGAAAATCTCCAAACAAACCCAACGTAACGTGTTGGAGCTGTGGGGGAAAAGAACACTTTCGGACAGATTGTACAAAACTAAAGAAGAAGCAGAACAATAAATCTGAAGATGATGATGATTCTATATACACAACAAGATGCTGAGGACGTTTTAATCCTTAGTGTGGATAGCCCAGCTGAATCCTGGATTTTGGATTCAGGTGCATCGTTCCATTCGTCTCCAAGTAAGGAATTGTTTCGAACTTTCATATCAGGAAATTTTGGGAAGGTGTATCTTGCCGACAACAAAACCTTGGAGATTGAAGAAAAGGGAGATGTCTCCATACAAACTCCAACAGGAAATCAATGGACATTACAAGATGTCAGATACATTCCTGGTCTCAAGAAGAACTTGATCTCTATTAGTCAGTTGGATAGCACAGGCTATGCAGCAGAGTTTGGAAAGAGTTCCTGGAAGATTGTGAAGGGCGCCATGGTTGTTGCGCGTGGCACAAAATCCGGAACCTTATACACTACTGCAAAGTGTATAAACATGACTACTGCTACTGAGAGTGCTTCCATTTCAAGTCTATGGCACAATAGACTTGGACATATGAGCGTCAAAGGAATGAAGATGCTGACTGCGAAAGGAGCGTTAGAAGGCTTAAAATCTGTTGACATGGGTCTTTGTGAGAGCTGCGTTATGGGCAAACAGAAACGAGTTAGTTTCACAAAGGCTGCCAGAGAATCGAAGAAAGTGCGGTTGGAAATGGTCCATACAGACGTTTGGGGACCATCTCCAGTTTCATCACTTGGTGGATCAAGGTACTACGTCACCTTCATCGATGACTTCAGCAGGAAGGTATGGGTTTACTTTCTGAAACACAAGTCAGATGTGTTTACCACCTTCAAGAAGTGGAAAGCTGAAGTTGAAAATCAGACCGGCTTGAAGATCAAATGCCTGAGGTCTGACAATGGTCGTACAACAAATCAGAGTTTATTACATTTTGTGCCGCTGAGGGAATTAGATTAATAAGAACAATTCCGGTAAGGCAAGACAAAATGGTATTGCAGAAAGAATGAACAGAACATTGAATGAGCGAGCAAGAAGCATGAGGATTCATTTTGGACTGCCAAAGACATTCTGAGCTGATGCTGTGAACACAGCAGCATATTTGATTAATAGAGGGCCCTCAGTACCCTTGAAGTTCAAATTGCCCGAAGAAGTATGGACAGGAAAAGAACTCAAGTACTCTCACTTGAGAACCTTTGGTTGTACTACGTATGTTCATGTTGATCCAGAGAAGAGAGATAAGCTTGATGCTAAGGCTGTGAAATGCTACTTCATAGGCTATGGCTCTGACATGTTCGGGTACTGGTTTTGGGATGAGAAAAATATGAAGATCCTAAGACACTATGATGTGATCTTTGATGAAAATGTCATGTACAAGGACAGAGAGAAGATAAACTCTGAGACTACGAAGCAAGTGGGAGTTGAACTTGAGTGGCAAGAAAATTCACGCAGTGATGGTACAACAGAAGCTCAAGAAACTCCTGATCCTATTGCTGAAGAACCAGACGTGGAGCAAGTTGCACCTGAGCAGGTGTTGAGAAGATCATCTAGAACTACCAGAGTACCAGATAGATATTCAACCTCATTACATTATTTGTTGCTGACAGACGAAGGAGAACTAGAGCCCTTTGATGAGGCCCTACAATTGGAAGATTCAACCAAGTGGGAGCAAGCCATGGATGATGAAATGAGCTCACTTGAAAGGAATAATACGTGGGTGCTGACTGAGTTGCCTACAGGAAAGAGAGCTCTGTTGAACAAATGGGTGTTCAAAATCAAGGTTGAACCAGATGGCAAAAGGAGGTTTAAGGCTCGGTTAGTAGTTAAAGGATATTCACAAAGAAAAGGCATTGATTATGCTGAGATCTTTTCTCCAGTTCTGAAATTAACTACTATCCGAATTCTACTGAGTATTGTTGCATCGGAGAATTTGCACCTTGAGCAAATGGATGTAAAAACGGCATTTTGACATGGAGATCTAGATGAGGAGATCTATATGCAACAACCAGAAGGGTTTGCAGCTCCAGGGAAGGAGCACATGGTGTGTAAGCTCAATAAGAGCTTGTATGGACTGAAACAAGCACCGAGACAATGGTACAAGAAGTTTGACTCCTTCATGAGCAAGAGTGGTTTCCACAGAAGTGAAAAGGATCACTGTTGCTACCTCAAGAAATACACTGATTCTTATGTGTTTCTACTCCTATATGTGGATGATATACTAATTGCTGGATCAAGTATGAGGGAGATAAACCACCTCAAGGCAAGCTTGTCTTCAGTATTTGAGATGAAAGATTTAGGTGCAGCGAAGCAAATCCTTGGGATGAGGATTTCTCGAGATAGATCTGCTGGCACATTAAATCTATCCCAAGAGCAGTACATTGAGAAGGTGTTGTCCAAATTCAACATGAATAATGCTAAACCCAGGACTACCCCCTTGGCAAATCATATTAAATTGTCAAAGGGGCAATCTCCCAAGACAGTTGAGGAACGTGAGCACATGGCATCAGTTCCGTACGCTTCTGTAGTTGGGAGTTTGATGTATGCTATGGTCTGCACTAGACCTGACATAACACATCCAATACTACGCTTTGTTATGGCAATGGCAAAGTAGTTCTGCAAGGTTTTGTGGATGCTGATCTGAGTGGAGATGTAGACTCCAGCAAGAGCACATCTGGGTATATCTACACTATAAATGGAACAGTAGTGAGTTGGATGTCCAAGCTTCAGAAAAGCGTTGCTCTTTCATCTACTGAAGCTGAGTACATGGCCATAGCTGAAGCTGGAAAGGAGATGATATGGATGACAGACTATCTAGAAGAATTAGGCCGAAAGCAGTGCAAGAAGATTCTTTATACGGATAGTCAGAGTGCCATACAGTTGGTGAAAAACCCAGTCTATCATTCAAGGACAAAACACATTAGAAGACGGTACCATTTCACTCGCAGGTTAGTGGAAGAAGGCGATATGTGTTTGGAAAAGATAGAGGGGTGCAAAGAATCCAGCAGACATGTTGACAAAATGTGTTGATGTTTAAATTTAAGGTTATGCAAAGCCCTAATTGGTATTGTGTAGGATCAGTCTCCAAGTGGGAGAATTGTTGAGTTATGGAGTCTGCTCCCTGTATTTATAGCTTGGTCAACGGCTATATCCGGTAAAGCTATATTTGGTAAAGCCATATATGGTAAAGCTATATCCGGTAAAGCTATATATGGTAAATAGCTATATATAGTAGATGGTTAAATCTGGTAAAGCTATGATAAGATAAGGAATCAACTACAAGGGGGTAAGATTCGGATTACCTTGTTGATCGAATATCTCAAGCCAAGAACACTTTGTTTGAGATTCGAATCACTCCAGAAGCAAGATCGATCATGTCTAGCTTCAATGATTCTTGTTGATCAAATATCTTAAGACAAGAACACTTGATTGAGATTCGAATCACTCCACAAGAAAGATTGATCATGTCGAGCTTGAATGATTCTACATGCAACCTAAACTACATAGAGTTGCAAAGAAACTTAGCCGTGGCTAAAGAAAGCACAAATGCTTCTTTTAATATATTTTCCAAGTCATCTTACAAATACAACATACATGGCTTTATATAGCCTCAAAATGAAACTACTAAAGGCATTCCAAGAGTTGTAACATTTATACTTAATGGCCATAATGAGTCATTATGTAAATGTAACCTAAAAATATAATAACTCTAAATTACTCTAAATTGTAACCCACCCAAAATTTACAACAATCAAACTTCATTCTTCTTCAATGTAGCATGAGTTGAAACATCTTTTGATAATTTTGACAACTTTTTCTTCACATCTTCATTGAAGTATATTGTATGATTGATGTCTCTTGGTTCATATCATTCTCCACTTCTTCAAGAGGATTCGTCCTCGAATCTATTTGTGTAACTTTGCTGCAAAAAATAAGTTATGGAAATACGAAGGACCTCACAACACTCTCTCACGAGTATACGCTCAAGGAATTTTAGGCCACTCTTTTTACACTCGTTTACACAAATGAAGCTCTCATTCTCACCTCTCAAAATTTTAAATAGAGCAAAGATTGAATTTTGAACTTTGGGTCGATTAAAAATTAAAAAGATAAAAATAAATAAAAATCAAATTGAGAAGAAATGCAAAGGAAACATATATCCGATCTTGAGCCTGAAGCTCTGATACCAAATGATAAGATAAGGAATCAACTACAAGGGGGTAAGATTCAGATTACCTTGTTGATCGAATATCTCAAGCCAAGAACACTTTGTTTGAGATTCGAATCACTCCAGAAGCAAGATCGATCATGTCTAGCTTCAATGATTCTTGTTGATCAAATATCTTAAGACAAGAACACTTGATTGAGATTCGAATCACTCCACAAGCAAGATTGATCATGTCGAGCTTGAATGATTCTACATGCAACCTAAACTACATAGAGTTGCAAAGAAACTTAGCCGTGGCTACAGAAAGCACAAATGCTTCTTTTAATATATTTTCCAAGTCATCTTACAAATACAACATACATGGCTTTATATAGCCTCAAAATTAAACTACTAAAGGCATTCCAAGAGTTGTAACATTTATACTTAATGGCCATAATGAGTCATTATGTAAATGTAACCTAAAAATATAAAAACTCTAAATTACTCTAAATTGTAACCCACCCAAAATTTACAACAATCAAACTTCATTCTTCTTCAATGTAGCATGAGTTGAAACATCTTTTGATAATTTTGACAACTTTTTCTTCACATCTTCATTGAAGTATATTGTATGATTGATGTCTCTTGGTTCATATCATTCTCCACTTCTTCAAGAGGATTCGTCCTCGAATCTATTTGTGTAACTTTGCTGCAAAAAATAAGTTATGGAAATACGAAGGACCTCACAACACTCTCTCACGAGTATACGCTCAAGGAATTTTAGGCCACTCTTTTTACACTCGTTTACACAAATGAAGCTCTCATTCTCACCTATCAAAATTTTAAATAGAGCAAAGATTGAATTTTGAACTTTCGGTCGATTAAAAATTAAAAAGATAAAAATAAATAAAAATCAAATTGAGAAGAAATGCAAAGGAAACATATATCCGATCTTGAGCCTAAAGCTCTGATACCAAATGATAAGATAAGGAATCAACTACAAGCGGGTAAGATTCGGATTACCTTGTTGATCAAATATCTCAAGCCAAGAACACTTTGTTTGAGATTCGAATCACTCCAGAAGCAAGATCGATCATGTCTAGCTTCAATGATTCTTGTTGATCAAATATCTCAAGACAAGAACACTTGATTGAGATTCGAATCACTCCACAAGCAAGATTGATCATGTCGAGCTTGAATGATTCTACATGCAACCTAAACTACATAGAGTTGCAAAGAAACTCAGCCGTGGCTAAAGAAAGCACAAATGCTTCTTTTAATATATTTTCCAAGTCATCTTACAAATACAACATACATGGCTTTATATAGCCTCAAAATGAAACTACTAAAGGCATTCCAAGAGTTGTAACATTTATACTTAATGGCCATAATGAGCCATTATGTAAATGTAACCTAAAAATACAATAACTCTAAATTACTCTAAATTGTAACCCACCCAAAATTTACAACAATCAAACTTCATTCTTCTTCAATGTAGCATGAGTTGAAACATCTTTTGATAATTTTGACAACTTTTTCTTCACATCTTCATTGAAGTATATTGTATGATTGATGTCTCTTGGTTCATATCATTCTCCACTTCTTCAAGAGGATTCGTCCTCGAATCTATTTGTGTAACTTTGCTGCAAAAAATAAGTTATGGAAATACGAAGGACCTCACAACACTCTCTCACGAGTATACGCTCAAGGAATTTTAGGCCACTCTTTTTACACTCGTTTACACAAATGAAGCTCTCATTCTCACCTATCAAAATTTTAAATAGAGAAAAGATTGAATTTTGAACTTTGGGTCGATTAAAAATTAAAAAGATAAAAATAAATAAAAATCAAATTGAGAAGAAATGCAAAGGAAACATATATCCGATCTTGAGCCTGAAGCTCTGATACAAAATGATAAGATAAGGAATCAACTACAGGGGGTAAGATTCGGATTACCTTGTTGATCGAATATCTCAAGCCAAGAACACTTTGTTTGAGATTCGAATCACTCCAGAAGCAAGATCGATCATGTCTACCTTCAATGATTCTTGTTGATCAAATATCTCAAGACAAGAACACTTGATTGAGATTCGAATCACTCCACAAGCAAGATTGATCATGTCGAGCTTGAATGATTCTACATGCAACCTAAACTACATAGAGTTACAAAGAAACTTAGCCATTGGCTAAAGAAAAGCACAAATGCTTCTTTTAATATATTTTCCAAGTCTTCTTACAAATACAACATACATGGCTTTATATAGCCTCAAAATGAAACTACTAAAGGCATTCCAAGAGTTGTAACATTTATACTTAATGGCCATAATGAGCCATTATGTAAATGTAACCTAAAAATACAATAACTCTAAATTACTCTAAATTGTAACCCACCCAAAATTTACAACAATCAAACTTCATTCTTCTTCAATGTAGCATGAGTTGAAACATCTTTTGATAATTTTGACAACTTTTTCTTCACATCTCCATTGAAGTATATTGTATGATTGATGTCTCTTGCTTCATATCATTCTCCACTTCTTCAAGAGGATTCATTCTCGAATCTATTTGTGAAACTTTGCTGCAAAACATAAGATATGAAAATACAAAGGCCCTCACAACAATCTCTCTTGTGTATACACTCAAGGATTTTTTTTTAGACCACTCTGTTTGAACTCATTTACACAAATGAAGCTCTCAATCTCACCTCTCAAAATTTTGAATAGAGCAAAGATTGAATTTTGAACTCTTGGTCGATTAAAATATAAAAACATGAAAGTAAATAAAAATCAAATTGAAAAAAAAAAATGCAAAAGAAACATATATCCGATCTTGAGCCTGAAGCTCTGATACCAAATGATAAGATAAGGAATCAATACAAGGGGAATAAGATTCGGATTACCTTGTTGATCGAATATCTCAAGACAAGAACACTTGATTGAGATTCGAATCACTCCACAAGCAAGATCGATCATGTCTAGCTTGAATGACTTTTACATGCAACCTAAACTACATATTGTTGCAAAGAAACTTAGCCGTGGCTAAAGAAAGCACAAATTCTTCTTTTAATATATTTTTCAAGTCTTCTTACAAATACAACATACATGGCTTTATATAGCCTCAAAATGAAACTACTAAAGGCATTCCAAGAGTTGTAACATTTATACTTAATGGCCATAATGAGTCATTATGTAAATGTAACCTAAAAATACAATAACTCTAAATTACTCTAAATTGTAACCCACCCAAAATTTACAACAATCAAACTTCATTCTTCTTCAATGTAGCATGAGTTGAAACATCTTTTGATAATTTTGACAACTTTTTCTTCACATCTTCATTGAAGTATATTGTATGATTGATGTCTCTTGGTTCATATCACATTGTTCAAGAATTGTTGGTATTTCACTGTCTGGAATGCATCTTTTCATTATGTCGTCTCCACATTGTTTAAAAAGAAAAGGTTCATCCCAAATGTAACTTTTGGATTCATGGAAAATCTCTTCCTTTGTTGATAATTTTTCTCTTTGGGTATGATGGCACAAGCCAAAAAATTTGCTATGTCTGCATACCATGGAGTTGCTGTCATTCTGCTACTGCAGTAGCTGCTGCTATTGCTGTTTATCCCAAGCAGCTGTTCATCCGGAAATGCATCATCAATTTCTTTGCTATTGACCTTTTCTTCCATGTTCTCCATTCTAGATAAGTGATCCGCTACATGGTTATTAGCTCCTTTCATGTCCACGATTTCTATCTCGAACTCTTGTAACAGTAGAATCCATCAAATTAATCTTGGCTTGGCATTCGGTTTTATCATTAGGTGCTTGATTGCTGCGTGGTCAGTGTACACTTTCACCTTCGCTCCAAATCAATAAGCTCTGAACTTTTCAACAGCAAATACTACGACCAACAATTCTTTTTCAGTGGTTGTATAATTCACTTTAGCCTAATGCAACGTTTTGCTGGCATAATAGATAGGATGAAGTACCTTCCCCTTTTTCTGTCATAATATTGCCCCCACAGCATGGCCACTAGCATCACACATCAACTCAAATGGTGAATTCCAATCGGGTGTTGACATTATAGGAGCTGTGGTCAGCGATGTCTTTAATGCTTGGAAGGCAGTCATGCATTGTTTGTCAAAAACGAATTTTCTATTTGACTCCAACAAACTACACAATGGTTTTGCAATCTTGGAGAAATTTTTAATAAACCTCCTATAAAACCCTGCATGGCCCAAAAAGCTTCTTATACCTTTAACTGACGTAGGTGGATTCAATCTTTCAATAGCTTCTATCTTGGCTCTATCAACTTCTATTCCTCTTCTTGAGATCTTGTGGCCTAACACTATTCCCTCATTGACCATAAAATGACATTTTTTCCAATTCAGTACAAGATTCTTCTCTTCACATCTTTGTAGAACCATCCCTAAATTGCACAAACAAGTCTCAAAAGATTCTCCATAAACCAAAAAATCATCCATGAATATCTCCATAAATGTTTCTACCATATCTGTAAAAATGGCCATCATGCAACGTTGAAATGTCACTGGAGCATTACATAGTCCAAAGGGCATTCGTCTAAAGGCAAAAATTCTATATGGGCATGTGAATGTAGTTTTCTCTTGATCTTCTTGACTGATTGTAATTTGATTGTATCCCGAATAACCATCCAAGAAGCAATAATGTGACTTTCCAGCAAGTCTATCAAGCATTTGATCAATGAATGGTAAGGGAAAATGATCCTTACGTGTCGCTTTGTTTAGCCTTCTATAATGCATGCAAATTCTCCATCCATTCACTATTCTAGTGGGGATCAACTCATTATTCTCATTTGCCATTACTGTTATCCCTTCTTTCTTCGGAACACATTGAATAGGACTGACCCAGCTGCTGTTTGCATTTGAGAATCTCCTTTCTAACAACCTCCTTCATCATGGGATTTAATCCTCTTTGTTGCTCAATGGACTTAACTTTTCCTACCTCCAATTGTATTTTGTGCATGCATAGTGAAGGGCTAATTCCTTTTATATCCGCCAATGTCCAACCTATCGCCCCCTTGTGCTTCTTCAATGTTTCTAGGAGCATATCCTCTTGAGTCGAGGATAGTGTCCCTGAGATGACTATGGGTAGTGTCTTCTTGTCACCTAAATAAACATACTTAAGGTTAGGTGGTAGTGGTTTCAAGTCCAGTTGCGGCGCTTCCTCAATAGATGGTCTCATCGGTGAACTCTTTCTTCCCTCACATTCTAGTGACTCAAAAGTTCTGCTGAATTCACCTAAAACTGCTAACTGTTCTGTTCTGTCATTCCAGCTGCTGTCTTCTTCCTGCCCGCTTTCCCCATCATCCCATTCCTCGGTTGCTGGTTGTTCTGTCAATTCATACACTACTGAGCATTCTTCTGTCACTGCTGGATATTTCATGCTGTCATTGATGTTAAATTCAACTTTTTGGTCACCCATTCTTAACGTGATGGTTCCTTTGTAGACATCGACTAATGTTCTTCCGGTCTTTAAAAATGGCCTCCCCAAAATAATTGGAACATCATGATCAGCTTCATAATCTAAAATGATAAAATCTGCAGGAAATATGAATTTGTCAACTTGAATTAAGATGTCCTCAATCTTTCCTTCGGGATAAGTGAAAGATCGATCTGCTAGTTGAAGAGTGACTGTAGTTGGTCTAGCTTCACCAATACCTAACTTTTTGTAAATAGACAGCGGCATTAGATTAATGCTTGATCCCAAATCACATAATGCTCGACCTAGCTTCTTTCCTCCTATTGATATTGGAATTGTGAATGAACCGGGGTCTTTCTCCTTTAGCGGGATCTTGTTTTTCAATATTGCACTACACTCTTCATTCAATGGTACCACCTTGAATTCTTCAAACTTTCTTCTATTGGTGAGCACATCCTTCAAGAATTTCACATAATTTGACATTTGCTTCAAAGCTTCAACTAATGGTATATTTATATGAATTTCCTTAAATATGTCCATGAACTTCTCAAAGTGGGCTTCTTCCTTCTTTCTTTTTATTCTTTGTGGAAAAGGAGGTGTTGGTGTGTAAATTCTGCTTTCTTGTCCACTATTGACTGATGTTTGTGTTTTAGGAGGCTTCACAATTTCTGCATAATTTCTGTTGTGTTCTTTCTGTACAACAGCTTCTGCATCATTTTTGTTGTGCTCTTCTTGCACAACGGCTTTCTCCTTTCTCTGTTGTGTATCAGCAGTTTCTTGAGTGCGACTATCACCGTGTTCTTTAATTTTTTCTCCTCTGCTGGGTATTTCTTTCCCACTTCTCAACTCTATTGCTTGACATTGTTCCATTCCCTCTCTTTTTGGCATTTCGGTGTTTGCTGGCAGCTTACAAAGAGATCTATTTCGTAACTCATTTGCTAATTGACCTACTTGAACTTCCAAATTTCGCAATGATGCTTGTTGACTTTGTATCACAGCATCATTTTTAGCCATATATTCCTTTATTAGTGATATGAACCAAGAGACTTGGAAAATATAGAAAGAAGCATTTGTGCTTTTCTTTAGCCAATGGCTAAGTTTCTTTGCAATTCTATGTAGTTTAGATTGCATGTAGAATCATTCAAGCTCGACATGATCAATCTTGCTTGTGGAGTGATTCGAATCTCAAATAAGTGTTTGAGATATTTCATCAACAAGAGTCATTCAAGCTAGACATGATCGATCTTGCTTGTGGAGTGATTCGAATCTCAATCAAGTGTTCTTGCCTTGAGATATTCGATCAACAAGGTAATCCGAATCTTATTCCCCTTGTATTGATTCCTTATCTTATCATTTGGTATCAGAGCTTCAGGCTCAAGATCGGATATATGTTTCCTTTGCATTTCTTTTCAATTTGTTTTTATCTTTTTCGTTTTTAATCGACCCAAAATAAAAAAATCCAATCTGAGCTCTACTAAAAAATTTGAGAGGTGAGAATAAGAGCTTCATTTGTGTAATGAGTGCAAACAAAGTGGCCTAAAATTCCTTGAGTGTATACACATGAGAGAGTGTTGTGAGGTCCTTTGTATTTCCATAACTTATTTTTTTGCAGCAAAGTTTCACAAATAGATTCGAGGATGAATCCTCTTGAAGAAGTGGAGAATGATATGAACCAAGAGACTTGGAAAATATAGAAAGAAGCATTTGTGCTTTTCTTTAGCCAATGGCTAAGTTTCTTTGCAATTCTATGTAGTTTAGATTGCATGTAGAATCATTCAAGCTCGACATGATCAATCTTGCTTGTGGAGTGATTCGAATCTCAAACAAGTGTTTGAGATATTTGATCAACAAGAGTCATTCAAGCTAGACATGATCGATCTTGCTTGTGGAGTGATTCGAATCTCAATCAAGTGTTCTTGCCTTGAGATATTCGATCAACAAGGTAATCCGAATCTTATTCCCCTTGTATTGATTCCTTATCTTATCAATTAGGCTCTCAAGCGATGTTTCCGGTATGTGTTGAGCTTGGCTAGTTCCTTCCCCTTGGGTGGTGGCTTGTTGGGAACCATATGTCAATTGATTTTGTAATCCAAAACCCGGAGGGTAATTTGCTTTAGGGGGCATTTGTTGGTTGTACGAGCCTTGTCCCTTCCATGAGAAATTTGGATGATTTCTCCACCCCGGATTATAAGTATTTGAGAAGGGGTTATTTTTCGGGTTTCCTTGACTAACTTGATTCCCGACATAGAAAATTGAGGGCGGATTGCTTGGACATTGATCAAAGGTGTGTTCCTCTCTACTATATACACAAGATTCGGCTGCTGTCTGGTTAATTACAGCAGCTGTATGGACTGGTGCTTTGATTATGGAGTCTTGCCCCTATTATGCAACCTAGAAGGATGGAAAGAGTACATGAAGATAGAGATGGAGGAGTTAAACTCAAAATCCCACTACTTTGTGGAACGGCAGATTCTGAGGCATACTTGCAGTGGGAAAGAATGATAGAGCATGTGTTTGATTGCAACACCTATAGTGAAAATAAGAAGATGAGACTTGCTATTGCCGAATTTACCAATCATGCTGGTGATTGGTACCAACATCTCAAATCTGAGAGAAGAAGAAAAGAGGAGGATCCAATAGAGACATGGGAAGAACTTAAAGAAGCCATGAGAAAAAGGTATGTTCCAAAACATTATGAAAGAAATTTGAAAACTAAATTGCAAGGTTTGAGGCAAGGAACAAAAAGTGTAGCGAAATATTATCAAGAGATGGAAACTATGATGGAAAGAGAAAATGTTAGAGAAGAAGAAGAAGATACCATGTCTAGATTCCTTCGAGGTTTGAATCGAGAAATTGCTCATCTTGTTGACAGAAATTCACCACCATATCTGGAAGACATGTATCATTATGCTCTCAAAATTGAAGACCAATTGAAGGAAGAAAAAGAGCATTCAAAAAGGTACACATCACGAACTAACACCTTTTCAAATTCTAAAACTTGAAACAAGGATAGTTTTGTGAATAGAAATGAATCAATGTCACCAAAAGAAAAGTTTGTGGCTGCTAAAAGAGTGGAGGCTGAGAGTTCCATTGGTAAAAAGAATGAAGCTTCAAAGACGGTAAAGGAGAAGTCTAGTTCTATTCAATGTTGGAAGTGCAAAGGGTTTGGACACATGAGCAAAGAGTGTGTTAATAAAAAAGTTATGGTGATAAGGAATGGTATACTTGATTCAGATGATGAATGTGAGGATCATGACTCATAGCTTGTGGAAGAAATCGCAGCATATGTTGATGAGTATGTTGAAGAAGGTAATTTCATATCTTTGATCACAAGAAGGGTACTCAATGTTCAAATAAAGGAAGAGAAATTTGAAGATCAAAGGGAAAACTTGTTCCACACAAGATGTTTGGTCAAAGGAAACCCATGCAGCTTGGTGATTGATAGTGGAAGTTGCACAAATGTGGTAAGCAGCTTCCTTGTAAAAATACTTCAACTTTCTGTCCATCCCCATCCAAAACCATACAAACTTCATTGGTTAACAAACAAAGAAGAAATTAAGGTGAACTCCCAAGCTCTTGTTTCTTTTACTCTTGGAAGATATAAAGATGAAGTTCTTTGTGATGTCGTACCAATGCATGCGGGGGACATCTTATTCGGCCGACCTTAGCAATATGATAGAAAGGTAACATTTGATGGTTTGATGAACAAGTATACTTTTACTTTGTGTGGGAAGAAATTTACTTTACTTCCATTGTCTCCATATGAAGTACATTGTGACCAATTGAAATTAGAGAAGAAAAGAAAAGAATCTGAAGAACAACAGTGGAGAGAAGAAACTAAGGTAAAGGTGAGAAAAAAAAAAAGTGGAAAAAAAAAACAATATTCAGTTCTTGTCCAGAAAGAACGAAGAATTTGATTTGAGGACAAATCCTTTTAAAGAAAGGGGGGATGATATGAATCCAACAACTGATCACGTGCATGTACCCGAAGGACCGATTACAAGAAGCAAGGTTAAGAAGATTCAAGAGGCCTATACATTGCATCTTCAAAAGCTAGCTAGTGTATCGGTTGAAACAAAGACTTTTGAGCCCAAAAATCTTTATAGCATTAGCATATCAAATCAAGAAGATAAAGGAGTGGTTGATATTGGAAAGTAATTAGAAGACTTGCCTTTGGTAGTTGAATTACCAATTAAGGAAATTATTAATGCCTTATTTGCTTCATTTTATATTTAATAGCATTTATTAATCGTTTGTATGAATTGCCTTATTTCTTCAATTTGTATTTAATAGCATTTATTAGCATTTATTAGTGGTTGGTGGCTGAACCTTATTTTGTTAGGGGTTATCTTCTCGGCCTATTTAAAGGCATGTAATATTCATGTTTGGGGGATTTTTGTTGAATACAGAAAAAACCTTTGTGTTTTCTTGATAACCTTTTGGTGTTATTCTTTTTCAAACCTTGCTTTAGGTTTGATGTTTAAACCGATTCATTGAATTAGTTTTGATCAAGCTAATTCTGGAGTGAATTGTCTTGGTATCTAAGAGTGACCATCATAGATTCCAAGTTCGATCTAAGAGTCATTCATCTTCTAACCAGCTCTTGGTTGGAATCAATCCGTTAAGTTAGCTTTCTCTGTGAACGTTTTGCAAGGATTCTAGAAGGACCTCTAGCTTTGCAAATTCCAGCAGTGTAGGCGCTTATCAAATCCATTGTAGAAAGTCTCCATTTGTATACAATGAGGTAGTCCATGGTGAGGACACTTTCTAAGCATCTCCTTAAATCTCTCCCAAGCTTCACTTAGTGTCTCATCTTCAAACTGTTGAAAAGCAACAATCTCATTTCTGAACCGTGCATTTCTTGTAGGTGGGAAATACTTGATCAAAAATTTCTCTGCTAGACTATTCCACGAATCAATTGTTCCCAGTGCTAAGGTATTCAACCATGATTTAGCACCATCCCTCAATGAATATGGGAATAAGCTCAGTCTAATCACATCTTTATCCACTTCTTGAAATCGAAATGAGTCACTAACTCCCAAAAATGACTTTAGGTGTAGGTGAGGGTCTTCTGACGGTAGTCCATGAAATTGCCCAATGGTTTGCAGCATTTAAAACATCACAGGTTTTAGCTCAAACGTGGTTGCTTGTATTTCGGGTCTAATGATGCACGGATTTAGCTCTTCCACAGCTGAGTGTGCATATGCTCGGATCGCTCTTTCTCTGTCATCTGCTAAATGAATGGCATTGACAGTAATTCTCTCTTGATTAGCCATCATCACTGAATTTTCAAACTCCTGATTTAGTTGGGTCATTTGCTGTATATTCTATTATGTCATTTTCTTTTTCTCCATCAACCTTCGTCTAAATGTTCTCTCTATTTCAGGATCCAAAATAAATTCCAAACCCGTAGGTGGGTTCATACACAGAATTCTGCAGCAGTAAACTCAATTCTTCAACAGGTAATACAGCAGTAGGAAAACTCAGCTTACTATGACTTCTTGTTGGCTCCAGCTCACAAAAATCTACAACAAGTAAAATAACCAAATTAGGTTCCCCGGCAACGGCGCCAAAAACTTGATCGCTTGTGGATGTATATAATAAAATGATGTAAAATTCACAAGAATAAGTTCAAGTATACACTATCACAAGTAGCAAGTAATAAGTAAATTGTCGATTTCACAGGGAACCTATCTTTTTGGTTAATTTTATCGCTGGAAATTAAGTGAGTTTTTTGGTAACATTCAAATGGGTGTTGGAGATTTTAACTATTTAAACAAAACTAAAACAAAGTGCCACTGCTGTCAAAAAACAGAAAATGATGAGAAAATCAACTATAATGAGGAAGGTTCGGCTAAGAGAGATTAATTATAGATAAGTTGTTGAGTTTTGTGGTAGATTTTAGTTCCTTTTAATAGATTCTCAAGCCCACTTCTGAGGGTCATGAATGGTGATTATTTCCATAATCGTTGTAATTTCTATTAACAAGGCTCTAGGAGAAGAATTATTCCTAACCCTTCTATTACGCTTCAAGTCTCCTTGCTATGGAACTAGAGTATTAAAGAGGATTTCATTGCTCCCTCTCTTCTCCCGAATAAGAGAACAACTATGTATGTAAAGTAGCTAATTAAACATACATGTCAATCATTAACAACAACTCTTTAATAAACTAAAATCATATCGTCAACATACTTAAACTAAATAAAACTCTCTCGCCTCCCCTATTACGTTTAGCTTTCCATACAAACTTAATTAAACAAAGGAATCCGCATCTTCATCATGTAAAATTGATGGAATAAGGAAAGAGAATAAGGAAATAGAGAGTTATCCCGGTTTGTTGCCGTTCGTCAATGGAAGTTCCCTTCTCTTGAGCTCTCACGTCCACCTCTTTGCCCTAATCAATCCTTGTTGGTCTCCTTTTTCTTCTGCTGTCAACAGCTGCTGGATTAGGGTTTTCTTCTTCTTCTCTGGTTTTACAGCAGTTCACTGCAGCAGAAGCTGCTGCTGTGTAATTCGATTTTCTCCCCAAAATGTGGCTCTTCTCCTCTTGGTCTTCCTTTTCCTTTTATATTGAGCATTGGTTCCTCTTTAGGGCTGAAAAGAAATAAGTAGTACACATATGATGTTCCTCATTGGGTAGTCAATGACCCACTTGGACAGCTGACGTGGATTTATCATTTCCATGTCATCCCCCATTTGTTTCCAAATTCGCTACTCCCACATGGTTTAGCATAAATGTCTGAAATTTTACCACATAACTCAATTAGATATAGAATTAAGATCAATTTATGCCAAATCATATTTTTTTCACATTGGACCGCAATAAACGATTTCATGCTCACTAAGTAGAATAAATGAGGCTATAAATGAGAAAATGGTGAATAAGAGTGCAATATTAACTCCAAAAAGACTTGATATGACTCTACTTTTAGATAGTTATCCCTTTGTCCTCATTCACATGCATCCTAATAAAATTTCTAAAAGGTCTCCCAACATATAATTGCTCCGAGTAAAGCATGCTTAACCATGTGGTCATATGATTGAGCTGCCATAAAGGAAGGTGCTCCTTGGTTGTATAGGTAGTGACTTTCAAGTCTTTTAAACATTTCTTAGTCATCTTATCCTCACGGTCGCTCTTATAAGGATGTGATCTTAGGTGATTCATGTACCCATAATTTACTCAGAAGTCACACTTATTCACATAGTATTGTTTTTTCATAAATTACTTTTTCAACCAAATTTAATAAATTAAAAGTAAAAAAGAAAAAAAAAATGGAATTTGAGATAAATTGACAAGAATATTACTTTAAAATCATTTTTAATTATTATATGGATAAATATATTTTTGTTCTACTAATTGTAATATTATATATATTACATAAATTTAGTAATTAGTCAATTGATTTTCTGTCTTTAAGCTTTTTTTTTTTATTATTATCTTAATCAAACTAATATGTTTTTCTTGACAAAAAAAAATGTTAGTTAATATGCAAGGAAGGTTGGAAAGAGAAAAATAAAATTTAACAAATGCGAAATAGAAGTTTTAGTCGTAAAAAGTATACCTAGTTGAAGAACAATCATTATATTTTGCGTACAAATCTACTATTTTTGCTACGGCATAGCAATATAGCATAATGTGAGACATCCGAACCCTTCAAAAACATTTTTTCAGAACATGCCCACTTGTAGATTCATTGACAAAGAGGGGCTCTGTGATGGACCTCTTGACAACTGCAATGGAGATTCATCGTCCCCATCTTTTAAGGTAGGTGGAGTTTTTATCGTTCTAATTATGATCTACTTATATTGCATGACACTTCCATTCGAAATGGAGCAAAACAAGGAAAGAAAATCTATGAATTCGGATGTCTATTTCCCACCTAAGGAAAGAATTTCTTCCCAAGATCTAATTGAGGCCACTATTACTTTTCACGAGATATGTGCTTATGGCGAGACTGTATACAAGGCAGTGATGCATTATGGACAGGCCATTATTGTCAAGAAGTTAACATGAAATAGGGAAGGGAGTAACATCGATCATAGGAAAGAGCCTGTAAAGTATTTTCTGAGTTTGTAGTATATGAGGTAATGGTTATCTTACCCAACTATTGCTTAGATTTTGCATTTATTCTAGGATTCAATAAAGCATCCTCTGTATAGTTTTGGAAAGGAGCTATATTGTTCTTGATTCTCAATCTTATAAGTTTCTAAGGTTCATAATTTCTTGAGGCAAAAGTTATAACATGCATTCGTAAATATATGCATACATCGTAATAACAAACATGGGTTGTTCTAGAAGGTCATACATTCATAATGAATTCCTTAGAGGATTCTATAAGGGTCTTGATTTTTGTGTCTTGAGGTGTTTCCTTTACGTGTTTCCTTGATCCTAACTTGCTTTAGGTTCCAAGCTTGCTCTAATCAACTTGAACCATTGAACATAACTCCTTGTACTTACGAATAGGACTTAAAAGAAGTAGCAAGTCATTTGGAGCACGTATAGACCTTGAATTTAAATAAGTAGTCCTAGGGGCATGTTGTTCATTTTATCTGTAATTCTTGGTTTTGCTAATCAACGTGTTCCAATAACTTTCAAACGTCTTCACATCTTCAGACATCACATAATAAGGTCTACCACATAATTTAAAAGCATTTGGAGGTCTTTTAGGTCATGAACCATAGTTAGATATCCTTAGGGGTAATATAGTTTTGCACCATTTCTTTGTTTACCTACTTATCCTTCCTTATCCAATGTAACACACCAAAAAATGAAGAAAAGCCATCCATGTAAGACCCAATGAATGCAAGAAAAGAAATTGAGAGGATTGATCAAGGACATCATCCTTAATAATGACCAAGAAGGGATGAAGAATTGTTAGGAAAATTATGGATTTTTTTTTTTAGAAAAATAGTAATAATATATTTTGAACGTGACAAACTACCTAATGACCCCTGAAGATATGGATAATTACAAACTGCCATTATGACAAGAATCAGATGATCAACAGTGACCATCTGCACAAAATCCATCGAATCTCGACTCTCAGCCTATTGGAGCAAAGATCTTAAACAAGGTAAGGGGTTTGACCCATATGAAATCTCGACTCTCAATAGTGACCATCTCGACTCTCATTACTTGTGGATTCATAGACTAGTCGGAGCAAAGAATCCAAGCCCTATATTCTCCACCTTCAAATATCTTAAACAAGGCAAGGGTTTGACCCATTTGTAGAATGACATCTCTTTCATCATCATGAGGACCTCCAATAAGATGGAATACATACTTTATGATGAAGTTTTAAAATCATGTAAGATTAAAAGCATATTGGACATTCAAAGTTATCTATATTATACGTTTAGTCCACGACAAACTTTCAACTTTATATCTATTTGGTCTGTAAACCTAAGACTATGTGCAATAGGTCTCTAAATTTTTATTTTTTTAAGTTCAAAATTTTAGGAGTAAGAAATTGAACTACCGAACTTTGTGATCTTAATTCATACTGTATCTACTAAATTATGCTTAGGGTAGTTCATACCTTATTTGCAAACGGTCAAAATGTATGGGTCAAACTACTATAATACGACAGTTTCTCATTAGTGGAAGCATTTGCGGGTCAAACTAAACTGAATTTATTATGCGAGTGTCGCCCATCGGACCACTTGAGAGTCGTAATAAATAAATTCCATTATGTGATTGATGTAAGACCGTGACACTAATCCTGTCAATTTGAACAAGCTTATAAAATGAATTATTTTGATTGGGTGGCTATAAATTCAATTGATAATTCCATAGTAAATAGATTAGAAAATAAAAATAATGATATTCTTCTAGACTGCGCCCACATTGAAATCGAACCCATTTTCATCGAAATAATATAGACAAGTAACGTAACATTAAAAGCTAATGAGATGTTTAAATTAATTATGCATTGAGATACCTTAACAAATCTTAATAATATAATTCATTAAAACTAGTACACCATATTTTATATCGAT
Source organism: Cucurbita pepo subsp. pepo (assembly GCF_057944985.1). NCBI lineage: Eukaryota > Viridiplantae > Streptophyta > Magnoliopsida > Cucurbitales > Cucurbitaceae > Cucurbita > Cucurbita pepo. The sequence continues at coordinate 10,864,100 of NC_141808.1, forward strand.
TTATTATGATATCATAATCAAAACCCTCTAATTCATGGATATATCGATTTTTTATATTCATTTAGCCGGCCATGTGTAGCAAATATCATACAATTTGGTTTTATAGTGGAACCTACAAATACCATGTTCAACCACTAACTACAAACATAGAGTATCGTTGCATTTGGTTCTATCTCTATCATCCTTGTATATATCAAAGTAATGCGACCAGCCAGACCACTAGAAGGTGCAGTAAAACTATGTTGAGCCACAAAAGTTTGGTCGATAACTAAAAGCGTAACCGCTCAAAGGTGGGAGATGATGGACTCCCAAGTCATCATCACCAGATTTGAAGATCGAAGTAAAAGGAGATGTCTGCATAAAAACTCCGACAGGAAATTAGTGGACATTAAAGGATGTTAGACATATTCCTAGTCTCAAGAAGAACCTGATCTCTATTGGTCAGTTGGATAGCACAGGTTATGCAACAAAGTTTGGTAAGAGTTCGTGGAAGATTGTGAAGGGTGCTATGATGGTAGCACATGGCACAAAATCTGGAACTTTATACACCACTGCAGGGTGTATGAACAGAGCTGCTGTTGCTGAAGTGTTTCAAATTGAAGTATATGGCACAATAGACTTGGACATAGCCAGAAGGAGTTTTTGGAAGGTCTGAAATCTGTTGATATGAGTTCTTGTGAGAACTGCGTTATGAGGAAACAGAAACAAGTTAGCTTCACAAAGTCTGCCACAGAATTGAAGAAAAGTACCCGGACAACGAAGCCAGTGGGAGTTGAGGTTGAGTTGCAGAATAATTCATAGAGTGATGTTGTAGCAGATACTCGAGAAACTCCTGAGACTGTTGCTGACAAACTAGAGGTGAAGCAAGTGGGAGCTGAGGTCGAGTTGGTGAAAGATTCACATAGTGATGTTGTAGCGGATACTCAAGAAACTTCTGAGACTCTTGCTGAGGAACCAGTGGTGAAGCAAGTTGGAGTTGAATGTTTAGTGACTTGAGCCCTTACAATTTACATGAGCTCTATCATCCTAGCTTAATTTACATATTCAAAATACAATTCTTAATGTACATACAAATAATTAGATGAAAGTGGAAATCCATATTTATCAATAATGTGATGAAAATGGAAAAAGTGAAAATAATAAAAGTGGGAAAAGTGAAAATAATAAAACAAAACATAGTAGACAAACAAACATGATGAGATATATGAGGAAATATGTTTCTTCCTGACATATTTCACTTGCGATTTATTTTTTATTTTTTACAAATAGTTTAACGACTATTCAGTCATTGATAATGATATTTACAGAGGTGGTTGAGAATCCAAGAATGGATCATTAAGATCATAAATCGTGTCTTCCTCTTCTTCTACAATAGAAGGAGAAGATGTCGAACCGACTGATGCGGCCTCTTGAAGATGCTTTTGAAAATCAGCTTCCGAAGTTGTCTGAGCTAATGCAGCGAGTAGCTTCGACTTTGAATTAAGGAATTCGGAGGTCCTCTTCTTGGATAAATCCTACAGGTGGCCATTCTCTAATAGCCAGACCTTTACCCCTTTGATATCTGCGTGGGTATAAGTATATTTATCCCACCATTTGATTTTAATAGTTTTGAAGACCTATTTTATTTTGTCTTCCGTTTCTTTTATTTGAAAATTCCAAGTTAAAATCCAAGGAATTTGAAAGTATACGCATGGTTAATGGAAATGGGGTTTTGAATATATTTTGAATAAAGTAGTGGAAGTATTCCTTTATTGGAACGGGGAATATATCTTTGGCTGATCGAAAGATTTTCCACCCTTTGATGAACCAAAATGGATAATGAATTTTATAAGCATTCTGGCAAAATTGGATAAACCAAGAGTGCTCATAATTTTGATACCAAATGACATTGAACCATGCCATCTGATAGTCTATGTATGAGTAGGAGTGAGGAACAAACGGTTTTGAAAAAGTCTTTTCCGTGAACGGATCTTGATTCCAGTACGTCGGATTCATGACTTTGAAAATTTTTAACTTTGAGTACGCGATTTTTGAAGGAACATCGCGACTCGGAATATAAGTAATTTCGACGGATTTTGTGTCGACTAAAATGAATTCATAAAACCGTGTGGTCTTATGAAGATCTTCCAGGATATAGAAGAATCTCGATGGATAGGCTTTCTTGACGACCTCTCTGATTTTTGGGTCGTCGTATTCTGGTTCTACCAGGGCTTCTAGTATAGACACAGATTTTTGAAAATAGGTCTTGATTTCAAGAACTGGAGAAAATCGAACGGGAACAACCGCGTCCGAGTACGTTGAGGGGATAGAAGGTCCCTTTGAAGTGGAAGAGATAGTAGGTCTCGATGGAGTAGCGACAGATGTCCGTGTTGAAGAGGCAGAAGGCCTCGTCGGAGTGATAACCTCTGCTTGTTTTTTAGAAAGCTTTGCTCTAGACCTTGTCACCAATGTGAAACCAGCATCCATTTCGTAGCTATCAGACGTCATTGGAGTAGTTGTGTTTGAAGAAGCAATGGGCTTCTTCCCTTTTTCTGTTGCTTTCTCACCGGTTATCACTGGGAGAAGGAGGTTGGCTAGGGAGAGTTTTTCTTCGAGAGTAAGAACTCTCTTGAGAGGTAATCTGCCAAGGGGTTTTCGACCCCTTTTATAGGCAAAATTTGGAAGTCGAAGCAAGATAAAATGGCTTGCCATCTAGCAAAAATTTGTTTAGACACAAGATTCTTGACATCTTTTTCTAAAACAAATTTAGATGCCCTTGAATCTGTTTTGATAACAAAGCTTTTGTTAATTAAATCGCTTTGAAATTTTTGTAGACAAAGTACTATTGAAAGTATTTCTTTCTTCACTGTTGAGTAATTTTTTTTTAAGTAGAATTCCATATTCCCGAATGGAAACGGACAATGGATTCTTTCTTGTCAAGAGACGGTTTCAGGATTCCTCCATATCCAATATCGGATGCGTCAGTCTCCACTATTAAACTAGCCCTTAGGTTTATGAGTGATAAACACGGAATTGACTTGACAAGGGATTTGATTTTTTGGACTATTTTGGTGTGTTCTTCAGTCCACGGCTTTGGATTCTTTTTTAGCCTTTCAAAAAGTGGCTTGCAAATGGGTCTGATATTTTGAACGAAATCAGACACATAATTGAGACATCCCAAAAATCTTTGTAGTTGGGTTTTATCCGTAATTTGATCCGAAAAGTTTGAGGCAAACTCAATGGATCTTTGAATGGATTTAATGAGACCCAAATGAATTTCAAATCCAAGAAAACGGATCTTTGTTTGAAAAAGTTTAATTTTTGGTTTAGACACAACTACATCGCTCCTTTTGACTGTCGTCAAAAATATTTGAAGATGCTTGAAGTGTTGATTGATGTTTTGAGAAAAAATCAGAACATCGTCAACATAAACAATTGAAAAGTCTTGAAAAGGATTAAAAATATCATTCATAATCTTTTGAAATTCGGATGGAGCATTGTTTAGCCCAAATGGCATAACGTTCCATTCGTATTGTCCGAAAGGGACAATTAAAGCCGTTTGTACTTGTCTTTTTCTGAAATCTGGATTTGCCAAAATCCTGATTTCATATCAAATTTTGAAAATACTTTTGCATTTGAATTTCTTTGCATTAAATCTGATTTATTTGGAATTGGATATCTAATTCATTCCAAAACCTTATTTAAGGGTTTGTAGTTTATTACCAGTCGTGGGACTCCACGTTCCTTTCTCTGCCTGGTTGTTGACATAAAAAGCCGCACATGACCAGGGGCTCTTTGACGGCCTAATAAGACCCTTCTGCAAAAGATCATTGATTTCTGCTCTGCAGAATGTTAGTAATTCCTTATTCATTTGAATAGGTCGGGCCTTCGTAGGAATATTTCTGCTCTGTAGGAATATTCCTTATTCATTTGTATTGCTTCCTATTCCAAAAGGCATTTGGGATAGTTGAACAAATCTCCCTTTCTATTTAAGTTTGTAAAGTTTTGATTTTAGATTGGACGGTCTTACTTTGAATCTGTTCTTCTATTCTTTTGAATGAAATTTCTTCTTTCAAAAAAGAGATTTGTTTTTCTTTATAATTTAATACATTTATTGATTGAATAATTGTATTCTTTTGAAGGTAATTTATTTCACTAATCCTTATAGGAGGAAGGAAATTAAATTTTATCTTCTTTCCTAGGGCTTTTGACTCTAACCCCTTTTCAGTCCTTGTAAAGGGTATAATTTATTAATGAAAGGAGTACCTAGGATTAGTTCTTGTCCTAAGTCCTTTACTAAAAGGAAGTAATGTACGAAGCAAATTCCGTGATTACAAACATGGACTTTAGATAATTTGTAATTATTGTTTAGTCTATTATTATTTGCGCCTCTAAGGCCCTCAGTAGTTTTTTCAAAATACTTTGTAGGTATTAGGCCTTCTTGAATGCAATTTTGATCGGCTCCAATATCTATGAAAGCCTTTAGTGTGATTTTGAAATCATAAATTTTTAAGGTAACGAGAGCGTACCATTTTTGATATTGAGAAGTGGTGATGACTCCACCGAAGGAACTTTGAAAGTCATCCTCATCCAGGTTTGGTTGTGTCATTTCCCTTCGTTCGGGCAGCTCTTCCTAAAGATTGAGAACTTCTTGGCGAAGCATATAGGATTCTGACCTGGTTTCAGATCTTAATGCTTGTACTTCTTGTTTGAGATTATTAATCTCTCTTCGTAGGTCTTGAGTAGTGAGTTCTCTCGATTTTTCAAACCTTTGGAGAACTGATTGAAGTTTGTAGGGATTTCTTTCTTCCCTTTCAGGTGGCTTAGAGATTGTCATGGCATCTCTGAGTCGTTGAGCAATTTTCTGTTGAATTTCTAGATCTTGAACTTTTTCTACTACTTCGAGTAGAATTTCTTGATCCTTTGTAAGGACATTTATGCATCCTTCGCACGTCCTCTTTCCTTCTTGTCCTGATTCATATTCTGTGCTAGAATATGAATCAGATTCTTCTTGGAGTTCGAGGCTTTCTCCCTCCCTTGATTGTTCTGAGTCGGTTAGAGCCAGTCATAGTAGCTGATTTTTCAGCTCTTGATCTATATCCAACTCATTGATCTTTCCTCTTATCGGACACTTGTTAGCATAGTGTCCTTCTTCTCGAAATTTGAAGCAAGTTTGCTTTTTCTTTCCTCTATGGGTTTTTGTAGGAGTATACTTTCTTCTTGAATATGTTGGCTTTTGAGATGTACTGGTTTGTTTCGATACTTTTCTCTGGGCCCGTATGAATTATAAGGCTTGGATGCGTCTTAACCTTCTTCCTTTTGGAGGTTGAGGGGGCCTCTATCCCCTTGCATCCATATTGATCGCAAAATCATCCAAGCTCTTTTCTATTTGATATCGAAGAATTGAGCTTGTTTTGAATCTTTGACTCATTGCAAAGTCTGAGTCCTTCTATGATGAAGGATGCTATTGACCTGTATGACAAAGTCTGCCATGGAATTGTTCCATTATACTTTGTCTTAAGACCATCTTTGATCCTTATTGAGAAGTGTTTTGGTAGTTCATTGACAAAATTCTCTTTCCAGAATTCCAACGAACTGTCTGTTCTAATAAGAACTTTGCTCAAATACATGTGTTTGTACCACCTGAAATCTCCTAAGGTGGGGCACTTCAGGTTCATGAGTATTTCGGCGGATCTCTCCTGCTATTTCAAGGGGTAGCTAGCGAAGAATTCTATAAGGGTATAAATGAGGGTGTTGACAGCATCCTCTACCTTTTCATGTTGTACTTCGGTCCTAGTTGATGGACCTTACTCTTTGATGATTTGAGTAGTTGGCCTAATGACATCGCGGCTTAATATCTGTTGGCGAGTTGCTTCATCGAGATATTTGTCCCACCAGTACATGAGTTGCCCGGTAAATCCAGTCACTAAAACTTGACCTATTTGATGGTTGGATTTTTGGCCCTGTAATTTATACGCGCCTGCGGCCATCATCATTTCATTGACAACATTCATTATCAGATAGTCGGACAATCCATCGATATTCCATTCATAGATTGCTAGACCATCGTAATGAGCTTGAGTTTGTAGAGTCTTTTCTTCGAATTGAATATCCGGAAAAGACGGTTGAGGATACAAGTTTTGCTGATTACTGGTATTATTTTGACATCTCCTAGAGATTCTTTCAATTCGATTGTCGAGAGGCTCTTCTACCTCATCTAAAATCTCGTCTTTGAATTCTTGAATTTCGTCTTCATTGTTAACAACATTGATAGATGAATCCTGATGTGTTATCCCAGGATTTAGGATTCTATCCAAATTTTCTTCTATTTTGGCCATCGCCGCCTCTTCTTTTGAAATCCTCTTTGTAAATACGTCGAGGTTTGTCGGTCTAAGTATTGGGATTGACTCATCGACTTTCGGTACAGAGCTGCCTGCTTGTTCCTGCAGAGTAACAAATTTTTTTGAGATTTTTCCCTCTATACTCTCAAGCTGGGTGGAGATCGTGGATAAAATCTTGTTTGAATAATTATTTTGATGCTGGATATTCTTGATATTCTTTAGGGTCGGATTACCCTTTTCTAGTCCTCCTGGGACAGTTTTGAAAGGACTAGCTTTGACCTTTTCTCCGTAATAATTGTCAAATTCGACTTCTTCCAACAGAGGATGTTTTGAATATACTTCGCCTCTTCTGGTAGTCTTCCAGCTTCTTTGAGTCGAAGTGCATATTTGCAAAATATTTTCTCAAACCATTCGAAGAATGATATGTTTTCTTCGGTTTCCTTATGAGAATACCATTGAGCTCTTAATTCACTTCGCTCAGCTTCTTTGTAGGTTTGGAAGAAAGCTTTTCTCTTTGAAGAGTTGGCAGCTTACATAAAATCTGTCTTCAATAATAATTTGTCTATCTGGAAATCAGCCGTAATGACATTTAGCTGACTTTCGTAGACGGATTGAGTATCCATATCCGTATGGGTTGGAGATCTTGAGCCATCTTCATAGTGGACTGATGCTCTTTTTTTTTTATCATAATTGACCCCTTTTACCTTTAAGGGGTCATACATTGATCTTGAAACTCCCGACGTACTTGGTCTAGAACTCAAGAATTCTTTTACTTTTGATTCTGACGAGGGTTCTTCGCTGAATTTTATTTCAACGCTTCCATCGTCATGTTCGATGATTTGTAATGGGTTTTGAGATTTCTTTTTCCTCGAAAGATTAGCATCTTGTATTTTCGAGAGAGTATTTATGGTTATTTGATCCCAAGAAAGAGTTTTTGGAACAGCCACCGAAGACTTTCCAATATTTGCCTCTATGAGCATGGTTGATCCTTTTGGCGAGGATCTTAATGCTCTTGGAGAAATATTTGTATTCATGAGTTTGTAATAAACCCGGAATATGACGACTGAAGAATGAGTTTCAGCCTTGATGTTCAAATTTTTTTATTGTAAGTCCAGCATGAGGGCTGATAATATGTGCGAGTCCTGGAGCGACAAAGTAAAATTTGGATAACAATTGAAATAGACTGATCCATTCTCTAGATTGGATTGAACCATTCCCAATAAAGAATTTGAGAAATCTTCATGTCTCTTATCTCGTAAGGAGATAAGGACTGGGATATCTAACCCAAGTGATATGGAAATCAACCCAAGGAAAAGTATGGAACGGATTACCTTGATGATCAATATCAAGAGTAAAGAAAACTCGTTTCTAAACTCGTGATTCGAATCACTCCACAAGAGGTTTGATCAATATCACTTGAATGACTGTACATGCAAGTTCTAAACACAAGAATTTGCAAAGAAAGTTTAGCTCTCAACAAAGCTAAAATAGAAATTCTATTCTTAATTCCAAAATCTGATGTCTAATCAAAGAAAAGAATGCTTTATATAGCCTTTACAAACCTTAACCTATGTGATACATAACTCCAAAATTAAATGGGCTAGTAAATGAGAAATACCCATAACCTCCATATTAAAATGGCTAGTTAATGGTGGAATATAGTAACCTATGTGGGTTACAATATAACCTTAACTCCTATATTTAAAACTAGCTTAAATATGAAAACAAATAGTTAAACTATAATTAAATAATGCAAATAATAAAATGTGCTTATTAGTCATCCTTGGACTATTTGATATTCAGCGGAGTTTATTAAATGCAACTTAAAGTGCATTTAATTCATCTCTGTCTTGAAGCTCAACTTTGCATAACATATAAGGGAGGTCACCAACGTCTTCTAGAATTTCCTTTGATGAGCTCACCATAACTTGAATATAACTGTATAAGGTTTGTTGTAGCTTCTTGGCTCTCGTCCTTGTAATTGGACCTTGAGGTATGGAAATTCCTTGGTCGTTGTTCATATCATTCTCCCCCTCTTGAGAAGGTTTCGTCCTCGAATCCAAGCCATCACCTATATCAAAAGGACTCAAATCAGCAACATTAAAAGTTGCACTAACACCGTACTTACCTGGTAAATCAATTTTATAAGCATTGTCATTGATGCGCTCAAGAACTTGAAAAGGTCCATCTCCTCGTGGTAAAAGCTTAGATTTTCTTTGAGTAGGAAATCTTTCTTTTCGAAAATGCACCCAAACCCAATCTCCTGGCTTGAAGATGACAATCTTACGTCCTTTATTAATTCGGGTGGCAACCTTGGAATTTTGTTTCTCAATTTGTTCTTTTACTTGCTTGTGCAATTTATGAACAAACTCAACCTTGGCATTTGCATCAAAATTCACAAATTCTTTTGACGGTATAGGTAACAAGTCAATGGGGGTTAAAGGATTAAAGCCATAAACAATTTCAAAAGGTGTGCATTTAGTACTGCTATGAACAACCCTATTATATGCAAATTCTATAAATGGCAAACAATCCTCCCAAGTCTTAAGATTCTTATCAATAATAGCCCTAAGCATAGTAGTCATGGTTCTGTTAACAACTTCAGTTTGTCCATCCGTTTGACGATGAAAAGTAGTTGAATATACGAGCTTAGTTCCTAACTTACCCCATAAAACACGCCAAAAGTGGCTTAAAAATTTGACATCACGATAACTAACGATGCTTTTAGGAATGCCATGCAATCGTACAACTTCCCTAAAGAACAGGTCTGCAATATGTTTTGCATCATCAATTTTGTGACAAGGAATAAAATGAACCATTTTACTAAATCGATCAACCACAACAAAGATGCTATCATAACCTTTCCTAGTCCTAGGTAAACCTAAAACAAAATCCATTGATATATCAATCCAAGGACCATTAGGAACTGGTAATGGGGAGTATAAACCATGTGGTTGAAGCCTAGACTTAGCTTGTTTACACTCTATGCAATGAGCACAAACTTTATGAACATCATGTCTCATTTTAGGCCAAAAAAAATGTTCAGACAGCATATCATAAGTTTTAGAAACTCCATGGTGTGCCATTAAACCACCTCCATGAGCTTCCCTCACAAGTAGCTCACGTATGGAACAAGATGGTATGCAAAGTTTGCCTTTTCGGAACAAAAATCCATCTAACAACAAGTAATTATCCACAATGAGTCCTTTTTCACAAGATTCAACAAAAGGATCAAAGAACATGTCATGTTGATACAAATCTTTATGTGTTCAAAACCCAACAACCTAGCATTCAAAGTATTGAGGAGGACATACCTTCGTGATAAAGCATCGGCAACAATGTTCTCCTTACCTTGTTTATATCTTATGACATAAGGGAATGTTTCAATAAATTCTAACCACTTAGCATGTCGTCTGTTGAGTTTATTTTGTACTCTCAAATGCTTTAAACTTTCATGATCCGTATGAATAATGAACTCCTTAGGCCAAAGATAATGTTGCCAGGTTTGCAATGCACGAACTAAAGCATAAAGCTCTTTCTCATAAGTTGGATACCTCAAAGATGCACCAGTCAACTTCTCACTAAAGAACATTAAAGGTCTTTGATTTTGCATTAATACAGAACCTATCCCTACTCCACTAGCATCACATTCAATTTCAAAAGTAGACTCAAAATTAGGTAATGCAAGCAAAGGAGCAGAACTCAATTTTTCTTTCAAAGTATCAAAAGCAAGTTCTTGATCTTTTTCCCATATAAAGGATACATTTTTCTTAACAAGTTCATTCAAGGGTGAAGCAATTGTACTAAAATTCTTAATGAACCTACGGTAGAAACTTGCAAGACCATGAAAACTTCTTACCTCACTTACATTTTTAGGTGTATGCCACTCTTTTATAGCCTTCACTTTCTCCTCATCAACCTCAACACCATTAGATGAAACTACAAACCCAAGAAAGTTAACTTTTTCCATGCAAAAGCTACATTTCTTTAAATTTACATACAAACATTCATTTCTTAAAGTAGTCAAAACATTGCGTACATGGGTAATATGATCATCTAAAGATTTAGAGTAAACAAGGATGTCATCAAAATAAACAACCACAAACTTACCTAAGTATTCTCGTAAGACATGGTTCATTAGTCTCATGAATGTACTAGGTGCATTAGTTAATCCAAAAGGCATAACCAACCATTCATAAAGACCATACTTGGTTTTAAAAGCTGTTTTCCACTCATCCCCAATATGCATGCGAATTTGATGATAACCCGATTTTAAATCAATCTTAGTAAAAAGACTACATCCATGCAATTCATCAAGCATATCATCTAATCTAGGAATTGGATGCCTATACTTTATAGTTATCTTGTTTATAGCCCTACAATCAACACACATACGCCAAGAACCATCTTTCTTAGGTACAAGAATAACTGGAACAGAACAAGGACTCAAACTTTCACGTACATACCCTTTAGCAAGGAGTTCACTTACTTGCCTTTGTATCTCTTCAACCTCCTTTGGATTAGTCCTATATGCTGGTCGGTTTGGAATGGGCGCGCCAGGAATGAAGTCAATCTTGTGTTCAATCCCTCTAAGTGGTGGCAAACTATTAGGCATCTCCTCAGAAAATAAATCTTCAAACTCTTGCAAAAGCACAACAAAATCACTAGGCAAAGAAGGGTTAAGCATGTTAGTAAAGTAACAAGACCCCTTGCACATAAGTACAAGAATAGTCTGGTTAGAGAGCAAAACATTCCTAGCCTCACTTGATCTAACATACAAGCTTACTGATTTGGCTTTTCTCTCTTTTTTTTCTCTAGGCTAAGTGTTACTCTCTTGCTTTTCACTCAAGCTCATTTTTTCACTTAATTCTTTTTCAATCTCTGCTTTTGCATCAGCCTCTTGCCTTTTCTTTTCAAGTTTGCAATGATCAATAAATACATCTTTTGGCGACAATAGAACAAGAGTAGTTTTTCTACCATTGTGAGTAAAAGAGTATCGATTTGCATACCCATCATACATTACCCGACGATCAAATTTCCATCGCCTCCCCAGTAGTAAATCTCCAACATGCATGGATACAACATCACATAAAACATCATCAACATATTTTCCAATAGTAAATGAAACAAGAGTTTGTTGAGTTACCCGTACTTCCCCACAATCATTCAACCATTGAAGCTTGTAGGGTATTGGATGTGGTTGTGTCTTTAAATTAAGTCTTTTGACCAGAATGGAACTCACAACATTGGTGCAACTACCGCTATCAATGACAACACTACAAGGTACAGATTGAACAAGACAACGAGTTTGAAACAAGTTCTCTCTTTGGTCTAGGCCGTCCTCCTTAATGTGGGTGTTTAGAGCTCGTCGAGTAACCAAAGATATATGTATAGGGTCCTCTTCGCTAAACTCCTCACTCTCATCAGTTTCCTCATTTATGTCGTCATGTGCCTCGTCATCCGTAACAATTTCTCCCTCCTTGATGGTCATAATTCTTGCATTTGGGCCATCTCTACTATAGTGTTCTACCCCTTGACATCTCCAACACTTTAAATCCCTATTTCGAACATTAGACTTTTCTACTTTTTCTTTCCCTGTTCTAGAACTCTCCCCTTTCTCAAATTTAGCTTGAGGCTTCTCATTAATCTCTGGATTTCTATGCTTATAATCAATGTTCTTACTATCCTTTTTTCATGTAGAAGTAGAATTGGAAAAAGTTTTAGAAGAATACCGTTGAGACCTTCTTTGGATTTGCCTCTCGATCTTAATTGCAATGTGCAACAACTCCTCAATATTAGAATAAGGCTGTAAATCAGTCTTGTCTGCAATCTCTGTGTTTAACCCATTAAGAAACCGCGCCATGAGAGCCTCCATGTCCTCATCGAGATCAAGTCGATCCATCAATGTATCCATCTCCTTGTAATAATCTTCCATAGACTTGCGTCCTTGTTTCAATGCTTGAAGCTTTTGCGCCATGTCCTGTTGAAAATATTGTGGAACAAAACGCTTCCTCATGGACTCTTTGAACTCGTACCATGAATCAATTGGTGCTTCAAGGTTTCTTCTCCTACTTGACATCAATTTATCCCACCAAATTTGAGCATATTGTTTGAATTGAGCAATGCATAACAGTACCTTCTTTTTATCACTAAAATTATGACAGTTGAACACCGACTCCACCGTTTTCTCCCATTGAAGGTACTCCTCTGGATCGGTTTTGCCATAAAACTTGGGAAGTTTTAATTTGATGCTCCCCACAATACGATCAATTCTATCATCATAAGGAACTCGTTGTTGTAAATTATGATACCTTCTTCCATGGTCTCGCCCTCGCATCAAGCCATGACCAACCGCCTGTGGATTATCCTTGTGGTGATCAGAATTGTCGCCCTCATATGTATCGGTTGAGGGCGTAGGTTGTGGAATCCTCTGTCGTGCTTGATTTTGAATCTCCAATCTTCCTATTCGATCAGTCAACTCTTCTATTCCTCGAATTAGTCTTTCCATGGTTCGTTGTTGTGCTTCTCTCAATCGTGCATCAGTAATGTTAGTATTGTCGTCTGGATTTTCCATGCTACAAAAGAAAGGTAAAAGAAAAAAAAAAAGGACCTCACAAGCGCTCCCTCACGTGTATTCACTCGTAAATGTAGTTCACTCGTGTTTAGCACTCAACACTCGAATCAATGTGTCACTCCCTTACAAACTCACCCTCAAAATTGAGCACACACAAATCACACTCCAAAAAACAAATTGGGATGTCAGACAAGCTATGTTATAGAGCTAAGTGCAATTCAATGTGAATAGACAGCACACTCAATACATAAACAAGGGTATTGAAGGAGCAATCCGAATAATGACAAAGAAACGAATTAAAGAAAGAAAATGATTAAGGACTAATTTAGACGTAGGAACATATGAGAGTTACATATAATAATCAAGAGGAAAAAAGAAAGACATTTAACATCAATATGCTTTCTTTCTTTTTTTTTTTTTCTTCTTATTGGCAAAATCTAATCAATTTACCAACAAGAAAATTTTTTTAGAAGATTTTAAAGAAGAATAAAGTGTTGATAAGATCAGATTTAACACTTTAAAGAACAGAAAAAAAAATGATTTTTTTTTTTTTTTGTTATATATTTTTGTGATAGAATATGAACATTCTACACAAACTGAGAAAAAAAAAATAATAAGAGAATTAAAAGGGATAAGCGCAATGAAACATATATCCGATCTTGAGCCTAAAGCTCTAATACCAAAATGATATGAAAATCAACCCAAGGGAAAGTATGGAACGGATTACCTTGATGATCAATATCAAGAGTAAAGAAAACTCGTTTCTAAACTCGTGATTCGAATCACTCCACAAGAGGTTTGATCAATATCACTTGAATGACTGTACATGCAAGTTCTAAACACAAGAATTTGTTTTGTCTCTGATAAAAGTATCAGGTTGTAGATAAGATTTTCTTCAGAATTTTTCATATGACTAAGCACCCAAGCTTGCCAACAGACTTACTGCGCTTCCCGCGTCTTAACACCTGGAACACAAGGGCTATTCGCTCAGCTATCACATACTCCAAATTCTTCTGAATCTCTCTTATCATCCTCCTGGTTTACACTGTCGTTCTTAAAGATCGAGTAACTCCCCTTCCCTCACAAAAATTGAGAGGCTGGCTCTGATACCATTCCTACGCTTAATGACTTGAGCCCTAACAATTTACATGAGCTCTGTCATCCTAGCTTAATTTACATATTCAAAATACAATTCTTAATGTATATACAAATAATTAGATGAAAGTGGAAATCCATATTCATCAATAATGTGATCAAAATGGAAAAAGTGAAAATAATAAAAGTGGGAAAAGTGAAAATGATGAAGCAAAAGATAGAAGAAAAACAACCATGATGAGATATGTGAGGAAATATGTTTCATCTTGACATATTTCACCTACCATTTTTTTTTTTTTTAAATGTTGTAGCGGATACTCGATTCTAGGCATGAAAACTATCTCGATAGACCAATGTAGTCTTTCCAACATGTTTTGTCCTCATTCACATGCATCCTAGGAAAATTTCTAAAAGGTCTCCCAACATATAATTGCTCCGAGTAAAGCATGCTTAACCATGTGGTCCTATGATTGAGCAACCATAAAGGAAGGTGCTCCTTGGTTGTATAGGTAGTGACTTTCAAGTCTTTTAAACATTTCTTAATCGTCTTATCCTCGCGGTCGCTCTTATAAGGATGTGATCTTAGGTGATTCATGTACCCATAATTTACTCAGAAGTAACACTTATTCACATAGTATTGTTTTTTCATAAATTACTTTTTCAACCAAATTTAATAAATACAAAGTAACAAAGAAAAAAAAAGTAAAATAAAATGGAACTTGAGATAAATTGACAAGAATATTACTTTAACATCTTTTTTAATTATTATATGCAGAGATATATTTTTGTTCTAATAATTTTAATATTATATATATTACATAGTAGTTACTCAATTGATTTTTTGTCAAGAGTTTTTTTTTTTTTTTTTTTTTTTTTTTTTTTTTTTTTTTCAATCAAACTAATATGTTTTTCTTGACAAACAAAATGTTAGTTAATATGTAAGGAACGTTGGAAAGAGAAAAATAAAATTTAACAAATGTGAAATAGAAGTTTTAGTCGTAAAAAGTATACCTAGTTGAAGAACCATCATTCTATTTTGAGTACAAATCTACTAATTTTGCTACGGCATAGTAATATAGCATAACGTGAGACATCCTATCCCTTCAAAAACTTTTTTTCAGAACATGCCCATTAGTAGATTCATTGCCAAAGAGGGGCTCTGTGGTGGACCTCTTGACAACTGCAATGGAGATTCATCGTCTCCATCTTTTAAGGTAGGTGGAGTTTCTATCCTTCTAATTATTATTATCTTATATGGCATGAGACATCCATTCGAAATGGAGCAAAACAAGGAAAGAAAATCTATGGATTCGGATGTCTATTTCCCACTTAAGGAAAAAACTTTCTTTCCAAGATCTAATTGAGGTCACTATTACTTTTCACGAGATATGTGCTTATGGCGGGACTGTATACAACGCAGTGATGCATTCTGGACAGGCCATTACTATCAAGAAGTTAACATCAAACAGGGAAGGGAGTAACATCGATAATAGGAAAGAACCTGTAAAGTATTTTCAGAGTTTGTAGTATATGAGGTAATGGTTATGTTACCCAACTATTGCTTAGATTTTGCATTTGTTCTAGGATTCAATAAAGTATTCTCTGTATAGTTTTTGAAAGGAGCTATTTTGTTCTGATTCTCAATCTTGTAAGTTTCTAAGGTTCATAATTCCTTGAGGCATAAGTTATAACATGCATTCGTAAACATATGAATACATCGTAATAACAAACATGAGTTGTTCTAGAAGGTCATACATTCATAATGAATTCCTTAGAGGATTCTAGAAGGGTCTTGACATTTGTGTCTTGAGGTGTTTCCTTTAGGTGTTTCTTTGCTCCTAACTTGCTTTAGGTTCCAATCTTGCTCTACTCAACTTGAACCATTGAACATAACTCCTTGTCCTTACGAATAGGCTTCAAAAGAAGTAGCGAGTCATTTGGAGCACATATAGATCTTGAATTTAAATAAGTTGTCCTAGGGGCATTTTGGTCATTTTATCTCTAATTTTTGGTTTTGCTAATCAACGTGTTCCAACAACTTTCAAACATCATCACATCTTCAGACATCACATAATAAGGTCAACCACATAAGTTAATAGCATTGGGAGGTCTTTTAGGTCATGAACCATAATTAGATATCCTTAGGGGTAATATAGTTTTGTACCAATGCTTTGTTTACCTACTTATCCTTCCTTATCCAATGTAACACCCCAAAAATGAAGAAAAGCCATCCATGCAAGACCCAATGAATGCAAGAAAAGAAATCAAGAGGATTGATCAAGGACAACAGTCTTAATAATGACCAAGAAGGGATGAAGAATTGTAAGGAAAATTATGGATTTTTTTTTTTAGAAAAATAGTAATAATATATTCTGAACGTGACAAACTACCTAGTGTGATATGAACCAAGAGACATCAATCATACAATATACTTCAATGAAGATGTGAAGAAAAGGTTGTCAAAATTATCAAAAGATGTTTCAACTCATGCTACATTGAAGAAGAATGAAGTTTGATTGTTGTAAATTTTGGGTGGGTTACAATTTAGAGTAATTTAGAGTTATTGTATTTTAAGATTTTTTAGGTTACATTTACATAATGGCTCATTAGGGCCATTAAGTATGAATGTTACAACTCTTGGAATGCCTTTAGTAGTTTCATTTTGAGGCTATATAAAGCCATGTATGTTGTATTTGTAAGAAGACTTGGAAAATATAGTAAAAGAAGCATTTATGCTTTTCTTTAGCCAATGGCAAAGTTTCTTTGCAATTCTATGTAGTTTAGATTGCATGTAGAATCATTCAAGCTCGACATGATCAATCTTGCTTGTGGAGTGATTCGAATCTCAAACAAGTGTTTGAGATATTTGATCAACAAGAGTCATTCAAGCTAGATATGATCGATCTTGCTTGTGGAGTGATTCGAATCTCAATCAAGTGTTCTTGCCTTGA
This sequence comes from Cucurbita pepo subsp. pepo, assembly GCF_057944985.1. Classification (NCBI taxonomy): domain Eukaryota; kingdom Viridiplantae; phylum Streptophyta; class Magnoliopsida; order Cucurbitales; family Cucurbitaceae; genus Cucurbita; species Cucurbita pepo. The sequence goes on from NC_141808.1 coordinate 10,881,040, forward strand.
GATATTCGATCAACAAGGTAATCCGAATCTTATTCCTCTTGTAGTTGATTCCTTATCTTATCATAGTGACCCCTGAAGATATGGATAATTACGAAACTGCCATTATGACAAGAATCAGATGATCAACAGTGACCATTTGCACAAAATCCATCGAATCTCGACTCTCAGCCTATTGAGCAAAGATCTTAAACAAGGTAAGGGGTTTGATCCATATCGAATCTCGACTTTCAACAGTGACCATCTCGACTCTCATTACTTGTGGATTCATAGACTAGTCGGAGAAAAGAATCTATGCCCTATATTCTCCACCTTCAAATATCTTAAACAAGGTAAGGGTTTGACCCATTTGTAGAATGACATATCTTTCATCATCATTAGGACCTCCAATAAGATGGAATACATACTTTATGATGAAGTTTTAAAATCAGGTAAGACTAAAAGTGTATTGGACATTCAAAATTATCTATATTGTACGTTTAGTCCACGACAAACTTTCAACTTTATATCTATTTGGTCCGTAAACCTAAAACTATGTCCAATAGGTCTCTAAATTTTCATTTTTTTAAGTTCAACATATTAGGAGTAAGAAATTGAACTACCGAACTTTGTGATCTTAATTCATACCGTATCTACTAAATTATGCTTATGGTAGTTCATACCTTATTTGCAAACGGTCAAAATGTATGGGTCAAACTACTATAATACGACAGTTTCTCATTAGTGGAAGCATTTGCGGGTCAAACTAAACTTAGTTTATTATGCGAGTGTCGCCCATCGGACCACTTGAGAGTCGTAATAAACAAATTCCATTATGCGATTGATGTAAGACCGTGACACTAATCATGTCAATTTGAACAAGCTTATAAAATGAATTATTTTGATTTGGTAGCTATAAATTCAATTGATAATTCCATAGTAAATAGATTAGCAACTAAAAATAATGATATTCTTCGAGACTGTGCCCACATTGAAATCGGATCCATTTTCATCGAAATAACATAGACAAGTAACGTAACATTAAAAGCTAATGAGATGTTTAAATTTTATAACCAATAAAAAAAAAAAAGTTAATTTGGTTTTGTATTCTTGTCATATTTGAGTTTGATTTATGTTCGAAAAAATGATGGGAGATTTCGATAAATGAGGGCAAATAATTCCTATCAAAGTGGAAGAAATTAATAAATAAGTATTTTATGCATTGAAATACCTTAACAAATCGTAATAATATAATTCATTAAAACTAATACACCGTATCAAATTTATATCGATTTATTATAATATCATAATCGAAACCCTCCAATTCACTGATATGTCGATTTTTTATATTCATTTAGCCGGCCATGTGTAGCAAATATCATACAATTTGGTTTTATAGTTGAACATATAAATACCATGTTCAACCACTAACCACAAACATAGAGTATCGTTGCATTTGGTTCTATCTCTATCATCCTTGTATATATCAAAGTAATGCGACCAGCTAGACCACTGGAAGGTGCAGTAAAACTGTGTTGAGCCCCAAAAGTTTGGTCGAAAACTAAAAGCGTAACCGCTCAAAGGTGGGAGATGATGGACTCCCAAGTCATCATCACCAGATTTGCAGTGAATAGTGAGCTGATCATGACTTCTTAGAACATTTGTTATGTTTACTGTAATCGGTGGGTTTCGGAAGATTTTTCCATCGATGTTAGTAAATAGGGTAGCAAAGAACAATGACAATAGGAGAGACCGTGAAAGTGTTGAAAATGAATTCATTTTGTAAATATGAGAATATTTGTGCTGGATTTGTTCCACTTTTATATGAGTAAAATTAGGTTCCATTGTCAATTACCCCTAAAACTAAAGAAACATATTATTGTTATATTGGAATGGGTAACCACCACCCTGTTAAGCTTGTATATTTTTTTTATTTATTATTAGTAATATTTTAGTTATTTTCAAAACAACCCATGGGAGCTATTGTTAACCATCAGTTGTTAGCAGTAACACCGGTTCTAAAGTGTAATGCAATGGTCCTTTAAATTTAAAGTTGATGAACAAGGATGACGTTTCAATATTTTATATTCTTGTTGTGAATGAAGGCAATTATGGATATGTTTGGTAACGAGTTCTCCTTCATTGTTTACAATAAAAATAGAACCATGTTTGATAACGGATTTTTTAATTGAAAAATATACATTTGAAACTCGTTAGGGGTCTTATGGAAACTACGCCAGAGAGTAGCATGAATGAGTTAAACAATATTGAGTAAGTAATCAATTCACGGGTGTTTTTGAAAAACTCAATTAATTTTTGTATTAATTATTCTATAATCTCTTAAAATAATTGTTTGAAGTATTTAAAGGGTGATTTTCAAAACATATATTGAGATTGAATTAAATAAATGTAATTCAATGTTTTAAAATAAATAAATAGATTTTTTTTTAATATATTAACATTTTATTTTTATTGAAAATAAAATTTAAACAAATGACTGGGCCTTACCCAACCTAACACAAATATTAATTGGTGTGGGTTGATTCCATTATTTAATAAGGGTTGCTTAGGTTAAAAAATTTACAGTCAAATAATGGAACTCGATCTAAAAAATGTCTCAACAAAATCTAATGCAACCTATGAACACTCCATAGTGTGCAATTACGATATCATACTATGAGAGTTACACTCATCACAATAATGTCAAAAAATATTAACCCCGATTTAGTTTTTTTCACCGTGTGGTTCTTATTAAGATTTCAACTTTAAGCAGAGAATGACGATGATTCGATACATTTAGTAGAAGACATTGGGGATGCTCTAATCCTCAGCGTGGATAGTCCGATTGAATCTTGGATTTTGGATTCAGGTGCGTCTTTTCATTCGTCTCCAAATAAAAAGTTGTTTCGAAATTTCAAGTCTGGAAGTTTTGAGATGTGTATCTTGCCAACAATAAAGATTTGAAGATCAAAGTAAAAGGGGATGTTTGCATAAAAACTCGGGCAGGAAATTAGTGGACATTAAAGGATGTAAGATATATTCCTAGTCTCAAGAAGAACCTGATCTCTACTGGTCAGTTGGATAGCACAGGTTATGCAACAAAGTTTGGTAAGAGTTTGTGGAAGATTGTGAAGGGTGCTATGGTGGTAGCACGTGGCACAAAATCTGGAACTTTATACACCACTGCAGGGTGTATGAACAGAGCTGCTATTGCTGAAGTGTTTCAAATTGAAGTATATGGCACAATAGACTTTGACATTGAAAATAAAATTTAAACAAATGACAGGGCCTTACCAAACCTAACACAAATATTAATTGGTGTGGGTTGATTCCATTATTTAATAAGGGTTGCTTAGGTTAAAAAATTTACAGTCAAATAATGGAACTCGATCTAAAAAATGTCTCAACAAAATCTAATGCAACCTATGAACACTCCATAGTGTGCAATTACAATATCATACTATGAGAGTTACACTCATCACAAAAATGTCAAAAAATATTAACCCCGATTTAGTTTTTTTCACCGTGTGGTTCTTATTAAGATTTCAACTTTAAGCAGAGAATGACGATGATTCGATACATTTAGTAGAAGACATTGGGGATGCTCTAATCCTCAGCGTGGATAGTCCGATTGAATCTTGGATTTTGGATTCAGGTGCATCTTTTCATTCGTCTCCAAATAAAAATTTGTTTCGAAATTTCAAGTCTGGAAGTTTTGAGATGTGTATCTTGCCAACAATAAAGATTTGAAGATCAAAGTAAAAGGGGATGTTTGCATAAAAACTCGGGCAGGAAATTAGTGGACATTAAAGGATGTAAGATATATTCCTAGTCTCAAGAAGAACCTGATCTCTACTGGTCAGTTGGATAGCACAGATTATGCAACAAAGTTTGGTAAGAGTTTGTGGAAGATTGTGAAGGGTGCTATGGTGGTAGCACGTGGCACAAAGTCTGGAACTTTATACACCACTGCAGGGTGTATGAACAGAGCTGCTATTGCTGAAGTGTTTCAAATTGAAGTATATGGCACAATAGACTTTGACATTGAAAATAAAATTTAAACAAATGACTGGGCCTTACCCAACCTAACACAAATATTAATTGGTGTGGGTTGATTCCATTATTTAATAAGGGTTGCTTAGGTTAAAAAATTTACAGTCAAATAATGGAACTCGATCTAAAAAATGTCTCAACAAAATCTAATGCAACCTATGAACACTCCATAGTGTGCAATTACGATATCATACTATGAGAGTTACACTCATCACAATAATGTCAAAAAATATTAACCCCGATTTAGTTTTTTTCACCGTGTGGTTCTTATTAAGATTTCAACTTTAAGCAGAGAATGACGATGATTCGATACATTTAGTAGAAGACATTGGGGATGCTCTAATCCTCAGCGTGGATAGTCCGATTGAATCTTGGATTTTGGATTCAGGTGCGTCTTTTCATTCGTCTCCAAATAAAAAGTTGTTTCGAAATTTCAAGTCTGGAAGTTTTGAGATGTGTATCTTGCCAACAATAAAGATTTGAAGATCAAAGTAAAAGGGGATGTTTGCATAAAAACTCGGGCAGGAAATTAGTGGACATTAAAGGATGTAAGATATATTCCTAGTCTCAAGAAGAACCTGATCTCTACTGGTCAGTTGGATAGCACAGGTTATGCAACAAAGTTTGGTAAGAGTTTGTGGAAGATTGTGAAGGGTGCTATGGTGGTAGCACGTGGCACAAAATATGGAACTTTATACACCACTGCAGGGTGTATGAACAGAGCTGCTATTGCTGAAGTGTTTCAAATTGAAGTATATGGCACAATAGACTTTGACATTGAAAATAAAATTTAAACAAATGACTGGGCCTTACCAAACCTAACACAAATATTAATTGGTGTGGGTTGATTCCATTATTTAATAAGGGTTGCTTAGGTTAAAAAATTTACAGTCAAATAATGGAACTCGATCTAAAAAATGTCTCAACAAAATCTAATGCAACCTATGAACACTCCATAGTGTGCAATTACAATATCATACTATGAGAGTTACACTCATCACAAAAATGTCAAAAAATATTAACCCCGATTTAGTTTTTTTCACCGTGTGGTTCTTATTAAGATTTCAACTTTAAGCAGAGAATGACGATGATTCGATACATTTAGTAGAAGACATTGGGGATGCTCTAATCCTCAGCGTGGATAGTCCGATTGAATCTTGGATTTTGGATTCAGGTGCGTCTTTTCATTCGTCTCCAAATAAAAAGTTGTTTCGAAATTTCAAGTCTGGAAGTTTTGAGATGTGTATCTTGCCAACAATAAAGATTTGAAGATCAAAGTAAAAGGGGATGTTTGCATAAAAACTCGGGCAGGAAATTAGTGGACATTAAAGGATGTAAGATATATTCCTAGTCTCAAGAAGAACCTGATCTCTACTGGTCAGTTGGATAGCACAGGTTATGCAACAAAGTTTGGTAAGAGTTTGCGGAAGATTGTGAAGGGTGCTATGGTGGTAGCACGTGGCACAAAATCTGGAACTTTATACACCACTGTAGGGTGTATGAACAGAGCTGCTATTGCTGAAGTGTTTCAAATTGAAGTATATGACACAATAGACTTTGACATATGAGCGTTAAAGGAATGAAAATGCTGGAAGGAATTTTTTGAAGGTCTGAAATCTGTTGATATAAGTCCTAGTGAGAACTGCGTTATGAGCAAACAGAATCGAGTTAGCTTCACAAAGACTGCCAGAGAATGGAAGAAAAGTATCGGGACAACGAAGCCAGTGGGAGTTGAGGTTGAGTTGCAGAACAATTCACAAAGTGATGTTGTAGCAGATACTCGAGAAACTTCTACGACTGTTGTTGAGAAACTAGAGGTGAAGCAAGTGAGAGTTGAGGTTGAGTTGCTGAAAGATTCACATAGTGATGTTGTAGCGGATACTCAAGAAACTTCTGAGACTCTTGCTGAGGAACCAGTGATGAAGCAAGTTAGAGTTGTGGGTTTAGTGACGTGAGCCCTTACAATTTACATGAGCTCTGTCATCCTAGCTTAATTTACATATTCAAAATACAATTCTTAATGTACAAAATGGAAAAAGTGAAAATAATAAAAGTGGGAAAAGTGAAAATAATAAAACAAAAGATAGAAGACAAACAAACATGATGAGATATGTGAGGAAATATGTTTCATCCTGACATATTTCACCTACGATTTTTTTTTTTTTTTTTTTAAATAGTTTAACGACTATTCAGTCATTGATGATGATATTTACACAGAGGTGGTTGAGAATCCAAGAATGGATCATTGAGATCATAAATCGTGTCTTCCTCTTCTTCATCTACAATAGAAAGAGAAGATGTCGAACCGATTGATGCGGCCTCTTGAAGAAGCTTTTGAAAATCAGCTTCCGAAGTTGTCTGGGCTAATGCAGCGAGTAGCTTCGACTTTGAATTAAGGAATTCAGAGGCCCTCTTCTTGGATAAATCCTGAAGGTGGCCATTCTCTGATAGCCAGGCCTTTACCGCTTTGATATTTGCGTGGGTACAAGTATATTTATCCCACCATTTGATTTTAATAGTTTTGAAGACCTGTTTTATTTGGTCTTCTATTTCTTTTATTTGAAAATTCCAAGTTAAAATACAAGGAATTTGAAAGTATACGCAAAAGCGCATGGTTAATGGAAATGAGGTTTTGAATGTATTTTGAATAAAGTAGTGGAAGGATTCCAGTATTGGAACGGGGAATATATCTTTGGCTGATCCAAAGATTTTCCACCATTTGATGAACCAAAATGGATAATGAATTTTATGAGCATTCTCGCAAAATTTGATAAACCAAGAGTGCTCATAATTTTGATACCAAATGACATTGAACCGTGCCATCTGATAGTCTCTGTATGAGTAGGAGTGAAGAACAAACGGTTTTGAAAAAATCTTTTCCGTGTACGGATCTTGATTCCAGTACGTCGGTTCATGACTTTGAAAATTTTTCACTTTGAGTACGCGATTTTTGAAGGATCATCGCGACTCGGAATATGAGTAATTTCAACGGATTTTGTGTCGACTAAAATGAATTCATAAAACCGTGTGGTCTTATGAAGATCTTCCGGGATATAGAAGAATCCCGATGGATAGGATTTCTTGACGACCTCGCTGATTTTTGGGTCGTCGTATTCTTGTTCTACTAGGGCTTCTGGTATAGACAATGATTTTTGAAAATAGGTCCTAATTTTAGGAACTGGAGAAAATCGAACGGGAACAACCGCGTCCGAGAAGGTTGAGGGGACAGAAGGTCACTTTGAAGTGGAAGAGACAGTAGGTCTCGATGGAGTAGCGGCAGATGACCGTGTTGAAGAGGCAGAAGGCCTCCTCGGAGTGATAACCTCCACTTGTTTTTTAGAAAGCTTTGCTGTAGACTTGGTCACCAATGTGAAACCAACATCCATTGCGTAGCTATCCGACGTCATTGGAGTAGGTGTGTTTGAAGAAGCAATGGGCTTCTTCCCTTTTCTATTGCTTTCTCACCGGTCAACACTGGGAGAAGGAGGTTGGGTAGGGAGAGTTTTTCTTCAAGAGTAAGAACTCTCTTGAGAGGTAATCTGCCAAGGGGTTTTCGACCCCTTTTATAGGCAAAATTTGGAAGTAGAAGTAAGATAAAATGGCTTGCCATCTAGAAAAGATTTGTTTAGACACAAGATTCTTGACTTCTTTTTCTAAAACAAATTTAGATGCCCTTGAATCTGTTTTGATAACAAAGCTTTTGTTAATTAAATCGCTTTGAAATTTTTGTACACAAAGTACTATTGAAAGTATTTCTTTCTTCACTAATGAGTAATTTTTTTTAGTAGAATTCCATATTCCCGAATGGAAACGGACAATGGATTCTTTCTTGTCAAGAGACTGTTTCAGGATTCCTCCATATCCAATATCGGATGCGTTGGTCTCCACTATTAAACTAGCCCTTAGGTTGATCAGCGATAGACACGGAATTGATTTGACAAGGGATTTGATTTTTTGGACTGTTTTGGTGTGTTCTTCAGTCCAGGGCTTTGGATTCTTTTCGAGCCTTTCAAAAGTGGCTTGGAAATGGGTCTGATATTTTGAAGGAAATCAGACACATAATTAAGACATCCCAAATATTGTTGTAGTTGGAAATGGGTCTGATATTTTGAATGGATCTTTGAATGAGTTTAATTTCAAATCCAAGAAAACGGATCTTTGTTTGAAAAAGTTTAATTTTTGGTTTAGACACAACTAAACCGCTTCTATTGACTGTCGTAAAAAATGTTTGAAGATGCTTGAAGTGTTGATTGATGTTTTGAGAAAAAATCAGAACATCGTCAACATAAACAATTGAAAAGTCTTGAAAAGGATTGAAAATATCATTCATAATCTTTTGAAATTCGGATGGAGCGTTTTTTAGCCCAAATGGCATAGCGTTCCATTCGTATTGTCCGAAAGGGACATTGAAAGCCGTTTTGTACTTGTCTTTTTCTGAAATCTGGATTTGCCAAAATCCTGATTTCATATCAAATTTTGAAAATACTTTTGCATTTGAAATTCTTTGCATTAAATCTGATTTATTTGGAATTGGATATCTAATCCATTCCAAAACCTTATTTAAGGGTTTGTAGTTTATTACCAGTCGTGGGACTACACGTTTATTCTCTACCTGGTTGTTGACATAAAAAGCCGCACATGACCGGGGCTCTTTGACGGCCTAATAAGACCCTTCTACAAAAAATCATTGATTTCTGCTCTGCAGAATGGTAGTAATTCCTTGTTCATTTGAATAGGTCAGGCCTTCGTAGGAATATTTTTCTCCTCGAAGTTTTTGACATAAGGAAGATGATGTGTTGCTTCCTATTCCAAAAGCCATTAGGTTTAGTTGAACAAATCTCCATTTCTATTTGAGTTTGTAAAGTTTTAATTTTAGATTGGACGGTCTTACTTTGAATTTGTTCTTCTTTTCTTTTGAATGAAATTTCTTCCTTCAAAAAAGAAATTTGTTTTTCTTTATAATTTAATACATTTATTGATTGAATAATTGTATTCTTTTGAAAGTTATTTATTTCACTAATCCTTATGGGAGGAAGGAAATTAAATTTTATCTTCTTTCCTAGAGCTTTTGACTCTAACCCATTTTCAGTTATTTTAGAAGGGTATGATTGAGTACTGAAAGGAGGACCTAGGATTAGTTCTTGTCCTAAGTCCTTTACTAAAAGGAAGGAATTTACGAAGCAAATTCCGTCATTACAAGCATGGACTTTAGATAATTTGTAATTATTTTTTAGTCTATTGTTATTTGCACCTCTAAGGCCCTCAATAGTTTTTTCAAAATACTTTGTAGGTATTAGGCCTTCTTGAATGCAATTTTGATCGGCTCCAGTATCTATGAGAGCCTTTAGTGTGATTTTGCAATCATAAATTTTTAAGGTAACGAGAGCGTACAATTTTTAGAATTGAGGAGTGGTGATGGCTCCAACGAAGGAACTTTGAAAGTCATCCTCATCCAGGTTTGGTTGCGCCGTTTCCTTTCGTTCGAGCAGCCATTCTTGAAGATTGAGAACTTTTTGGCGAAGCATATAGGATTCTGACCTGGTTCCAGATCTTAATGCCTGTACTTCTTGTTTGAGATTATTAATCTCCCTTTGTAGGTCTTAAGTAGTGAGTTCTCTCGGTTTTTCAAACCTTTGGAGAACTAATTGAAGTCTGTAGGGATTTCTTTCTTCCCTTTCAGGTGGCTTAGAGATTGTCATGGCATCTCTGAGTCGTCGAGCGATTTTCTGTTGAATTTCTGGATCTTGAACTTTTTCTACTACTTCGAGTAGAATTTCTTGATCCTTTGTAAGGACATTTATGCATCCTTCGCACGTCCTCTTTCCTTCCTGTCTTGATTCATATTCTGTGCTAGAATATGAATCGGATTCTTCTCGGAGTTCGACGATTTCTCCCTCGCTTGATTGTTCTGAGTCGGTTAGAGCCAGTCGTAGTAGCTGATTTTTCAGCTCTTGATCTATATCCAACTCATTGATCTTTCCTCTTATCGGACACTTGTTAGCATAGTGTCCTTCTTCTCGACATTTGAAGCAAGTTTGCTTTTTCTTTCCTCTATGGGTTTTTGTAGGAGTATACTTTCTTCTTGAATATGTTGGCTTTTGAGATTGTATTGGTTTGTTCCAATACTATTCTCTACGCCCGTACGAATTATAAGGCTTTGGATGCGTCTTAACTTTCTTACTTCTAGAGGTTGAGGGGGCCTCTATCCCCTTGCATTCATATTAATCGCAAAATCTTCCAAGCTGTTTCTATTTGATATCGAAGAATTGAGCTAGTTTTGAATCTTTGACTCATTGCAAAGTCTGAGTCCTTCTTCTATGATGAAGGATGCTATTTACCAGTATGACAAAGTCTGCCATGGAATTGTTCCATTATACTTTGTCTTAAGACCGTCTTTGATCCTTCTTGGGAAGTATTTTGGTAGTCCATTGACAAAATTTTCTTTCCAGTATTCCAACGAACTGTCTGTTCTAATAAGAACTTTGCTCAAATACATGTCTTTGTACCACCTGAAATCTCCTAAGGTGGGGCACTTCAGGTTCATGAGTATTTCGGCGGATCTTTCCTGGTATTTCAAGGGGTCGCCAACGAAGAATTCTATAAGGGTATAAATTAGGGTGTTGACAGCATCCTCTACCCTTTCATGTTGTACTTCGGTCCTAGTTGATGGACCTTCCTCTTTGATGATTTGAGTAGTTGGCCTAATGACATGGTGGTATAATATCTGTTGGCGAGTTGCTTCATCGAAATATTTGTCCCACGAGTCCTTGAGTTGCCCGGTAAATCCGTTCACTAAAACTTGAGCTATTTAATGGTCGGATTTATGGCCCTGTAATTTATACGCGCCTGCGGCCATCATCATTTCATTGACAACATTCATTATTTGATAGTCAGACAATCAATCGATATTCCATTTATAGATTGGTAGACCATCGCAATGAGCTTGAGTTTGTACAGTCTTTTCTTCGAAGTGAATATTCGGAAAAGACGGTTGAGGATACCAGTTTTTCTGATTACTGGTATTATTTTGACTTCTCCGGGAGATTCTTTCAATTCGATTGTAGAGAGGCTCTTGTACCTCATCTAAAATCACGTCTTCGAATTCTTGAATTTCGTCGTCATTGTTAACGACATTAACAGATGAATCCTGATGTGTTATCCCAGGATTTAGGATTCTATCCAACTTTTCTTTTATTTTGGCCATCGCGGCCTCTTCTTTTGAAATCCTCTTTGTAAATACGTTGAGGTTTGCCGGTCTGAGTATTGGGATTGACACATCGACTTTCGGTACAGAGCTGCCCACTTGTTCTTGCAGAGTACCATAATTTTTTGAGATTTTTCCCTCGATACTCTCAAGCTGGGTGGAGATCGTGGATAAAATCTTGTTTGAATATTATTTTGATGCTGGATATTCTTGATATCGTAAAGGGTCGGATTACCCTTTTCTAGTTCTCCTGGGATAGTTTTGAAAGGACTAGCTTTGACCTTTTCTCCGTAATAATTGTCAAATTCGACTTCTTCCAATGGAGGATGGTTTGAATATACTTCGCTTCTTCTGGTAGTCTTCCAGCTTCTTTGAGTCGAAGTGCATATTTGCAAAATATTTTCTTCAAACCATTCGAAGAATGATATGTTTTCTTCTATGGTTTCCGTATGAGAATACCATTGAGCACTTAATTCACTTCGCTCAGCTTCTTTGTAGGTTTGGAAGAAAGCTTTTCTCTTTGAAGAGTTGGCAGCTGACATAAAATCTGCCTTCAATAATTCTTTGTCTATCAGAAAATCAGCCGTAATGACATTTAGTTGACTTTCGTAGACGGATTGAGTATCCATATCCATATGGGTTGGAGATCTTGAGCCATCTTCATAGTGGGTTGATGCCCTTTTTTTTATCATAACTGACATCTTTTACCTTTAAGGGGTCATACATTGATCTTGAAACTCCCGACGTACTTGGTCTAGAACTCAAGAATTCTTTTACTTTTGATTCTGACGAGGGTTCTTTGCTGAATTTTATTTCAACGCTTCCATCGTCATGTTCGATGATTTGTAATGGGTTTTGAGATTTCTTTTTCCTTGGAAGATTAGCATCTTCTACTTTCCAGAGAGTATTTCTGGTTATTTGATCCCAAGAAAGAGTTTTTGTTACAATCACTGAGGACTTTCCAATATTTGCCTCTATGAGCATGGTTGATCCTTTTGGCGAGGATCTTAATGCTCTTGGAGAAACATTTGTATTCACGAGTTTGTAATAAACTCTGAATATGACGACTGAAGAATGAGTTTCAGCCTTGATGTTCATAATTTTGGATTGTAAGTCCAGCATGAGGGTTGATAATATGTGCGGGTCGTGGAGCGACAAAGTAAAATTTGGATAACAATTGAAATAGACTAGTTCATTCTCTAGATTGGATTGAACCATTCCCAATAAAGAATTTGAGAAATCTTTGAGTAAAATTGAAGGTTGAGATTTGGTATATAGTTTTAGGATCTACCTTTGGAATAATCCAATTTTGGAGTTGATCTTCGATCCTGGTAATCTGATATTCATGATTGACAGTATTTGAGATTGTGAGATTTTCTCCCCTTCTATGTTCATTTGAACTTTCTTCTTCCTTGGTAGAACATTTGAAATGGTTTGATTTTCTGAGCTTTCTCAGAAATTTGTTCATAAGAAGATAGATAAGATAAGAGATAGAGTAGATTAATTTTTCTCTCAATTCTTCAATTGATATTCAAGAGAGAGCTATCGGCCGATTGATGCTCTCCTTACATTGATGAAGTCGTTTTATAGACTTCGGATTTGAACGTGAATTTGAAAAACACCAACTAAGAGATAAGATCAAATCTAACAGGACAGGACCCTACAAGATCTGCTTTCCTAAAAGTAAGAAAAGGCATAAAGCAAACTAATAATTTAAAAGACTAATAATTTACAAACACTAATAATTCACATGTAAGCCTTCACTGTGTGGCTGACAAGTTGTCAATCTATGTTTTGTCTCTGATATAGGTGTCAGGTTGTAGATAAGATTTTCTTCAGAATTTTTCATATGACTAAGCACCCAAGCTTGCCAACGGACTTACTGCGCTTCTCGCGTCTTACCACCTGGAACACAAGGGCTATTCGCTCAGCTATCACATACTCCAAATTCTTCTGAATCTCTCTTATCATCCTCCTGGTTTACACTGTCGTTCTTAAAGATCGAGTAACTCCTCTTCCCTCACAAAAATTGAGAGGCTGGCTCTGATACCATTCCTACGCTTAATGACTTGAGCCCTTACAATTTACATGAGCTCTGTCATTCTAGCTTAATTTACATATTCCAAATACAATTCTTAATGTACATACAAATAGTTAGATGAAAGTGGAAATCCATATTCATCAATAATGTGATGAAAATGGAAAAAGTGAAAATAATTAAAGTGGGAAAAGTGAAAATGATAAAAAAAAAAAAAAGATAGAAGACAAACAAACATGATGAGATATGTGAGGAAATATGTGGAAATCCATATTCATCAATAATGTGATGAAAATGGAAAAAGTGAAAATAATTAAAGTGGGAAAAGTGAAAATGATAAAAAAAAAGATAGAAGACAAACAAACATGATGAGATATGTGAGGAAATATGTTTCATCCTGACATATTTCACCTACGATTTTTTTTTTTTTTTTTTTTTTAATGTTGTAGCGGATACTCGATTCTAGGCATGAAAACTATCTCGATAGACCAATGTAGTCTTTCGAACATGTTTTGTCCTCATTCATATGCATCCTAGGAAAATTTCTAAAAGGTCTCCCAACATATAATTGCTCCGAGTAAAGCATGCTTAACCATGTGGTCCTATGATTGAGCTACCATAAAGGAAGGTGCTCCTTGGTTGTATAGGTAGTGACTTTCAAGTCTTTTAAACATTTCTTAATCGTCTTATCCTCACGGTCGCTCTTATAAGGATGTGATCTTAGGTGATTCATGTACCCATAATTTACTCAGAAGTCACACTTATTCACATAGTATTGTTTTTTCATAAATTACTTTTTCAACCAAATTTAATAAATTCAAAGTAAAAAAGAAAATAAAATAAAATAAAATGGAAGTTGAGATAAATTGACAAGAATATTACTTCAACCTCTTTTTTAATTATTATATGGATAAATATATTTTTATTCTAATAATTGTAATATTATATATATTACATAAATTTAGTAGTTACTAAATTGACTTTTTGTCTGAGTTTTTTTTTTTTATTATTATTATTTTAATCAAACTAATATGTTTTTCATGACAAACAAAATGTTAGTTAATATGTAAAGGAACGTTCGAAAGAGAAAAATAAAATTTAACAAATGTGAAATAGAAGTTTTAATCGTAAAAAGTATACCTAGTTGAAGAACAATCATTATATTTTGAGTACAAGATCTACTAATTTTGCTACGGCATAGCAATATAGCATAACGTGAGACATCCGATCCCTTCAAAAACGTTTTTTTCAGAACATGCCCACTATTAGATTCATGGACAAAGAGGGGCTCTGATGTGGACCTCTTGACAACTGCAATGGAGATTCATCGTCTCCATCTTTTAAGGTAGGTGGAGTTTCTATCGTTCTAATTATGATCTTCTTATATTGCATGTGACATCCATTCGAAATGGAGCAAAACAAGGAAAGAAAATCTATGGATTCGGATGTCTATTTCCCACCTAAGGAAAAAATTTCTTCCCAAGATCTAATTGAGGCCACTATTACTTTTCACGAGATATGTGCTTATGGCGGGACTGTATACAAGGCAGTGATGCATTCTGGAAAGGCCATTACGGTCAAGAAGTTAACATCAAACAGGGAAGGGAGTAACATCGATAATAGGAAAGAACCTGTAAAGTATTTTCAGAGTTTGTAGTATATGAGGAAATGGTTATGTTACCCAACTATTGCTTAGATTTTGCATTTGTTCTAGGATTCAATAAAGTATTCTCTGTATAGTTTTTGAAAGGAGCTATTTTGTTCTTGATTCTCAATCGTGTAAGTTTCTAAGGTTCATAATTCCTTGAGGCATAAGTTATAACATGCATTTGTAAACATATGAATACATCGTAATAACAAACATGAGTTGTTCTAGAAGGTCATACATTCATAATGATTTCCTTAGAGGATTCTAGAAGGGTCTTGACTTTTGTGTCTTGAGGTGTTTCCTTTAGGTGTTTCTTTGCTCCTAACTTGCTTTAGGTTCCAAGCTTGCTCTAATCAACTTGAACCATTGAACATAACTCCTTGTCCTTACGAATAGGCCTCAAAAGAAGTAACGAGTCATTTGGAGCACATATAGGCCTCAAAAGAAGTAACGAGTCAGTTGTCCTAGGGGCATTTTGGTCATTTTATCTCTAATTTTTTGTTTTGCTAATCAACGTGTTCCAACAACTTTCAAACATCATCACATCTTCAGACATCACATAATAAGGTCTACCACATAAGTTAATAGCATTTGGAGGTCTTTTAGGTCATGAACCATAGTTAGATATCCTTAGGGGTAATATAGTTTTGCACCATTTCTTTTTTTACCTACTTATCCTTCCTTATCCAATGTAACACCCCAAAAAACGAAGAAAAGCCATCCATGTAAGAGCCAATGAATGCAAGAAAAGAAATCAAGAGGATTGATCTAGGACAACAGTCTTAATAATGACCTAGAAGGGATGAAGAATTGTCAGGTAAATTATGGAGTTTTTTTTATAGAAAAATAGTAATAATATATTCTGAACGTTGACAAACTACTTAATGACCCCTGAAGATATGGATAATTACGAAACTTCCATTATGACAAGAATCAGATGATCAACCGTGACCATCTGCACAAAATCCATCGAATCTCGATTCTCAGCCTATTGGAGCAAAGATCTTAAACAAGGTAATGGGTTTGACCCATATCGAATCTCGACTCTCAACAGTGACCCTCTCAACTCTCATTACTTGTGGATTCATAAACTAGTCGGAGCAAAGAATCCAAGCCCTATATTCTCCACCTTCAAATATTTTAACAAGGTAAGGGTTTGACCCATTTGTAGAATGACATCTCTTTCATCATCATTAGGACCTCCAATAAGATGGAATACATACTTTATGATGAAGTTTTAAAATCAGGTAAGACTAAAAGTGTATTGGACATTCAAAATTATCTATATTGTACGTTTAGTCCACGACAAACTTTCAACTTTATATCTATTTGGTCCGTAAACCTAAGACTATGTCCAATAGGTCTCTAAATTTTCATTTTTTTAAGTTCAACATTTTAGGAGTAAGAAATTGAACTACCGAACTTTGTGATCTTAATTCATACCGTATCTACTAAATTATGCTTAGGGTAGTTCATACCTTATTTGCAAACGGTCAAAATGTATGGGTCAAACTACTATAATACGACAGTTTCTCATTAGTGGAAGCATTTGCGGGTCAAACTAAACTGAGTTTATTATGCGAGTGTCGCCCATCGGACCACTTGAGAGTCGTAATAAACAAATTCCATTATGCGATTGATGTAAGACCGTGACACTAATCTTGAACAAACTTATAAAACGAATTGTTTTTAATGGGTGGCTATAAATTCAATTGATAATTCCATAGTAAATAGATTAGCAAATAAAAATAATGATATTCTTCGAGACTGCGCCCGCATTGAAATCGGACCCATTTTCATCGAAATAATATAGACAAGTAACGTAACATTAAAAGCTAATGAGATGTTTAAATTTTATAACTAATAAAAAAAGAAAGAAAGTTAATTTGGTTTTGTATTCTTGTCATATTTGAGTTCGATTTATGTTCGAAAAAATGATGGGAGATTTCGATAAATGAGGGCAAATAATTCCGATCAAAGTGGAAAAAATTAATAAATAAGTATTTTATGCATTGAAATACCTTAACAAATCTTAATAATATAAGTCATTAAAACTAATACACCGTATCAAATTTATATCGATTTATTATAATATCATAATCAAAACCCTCAAATTCATGGATATATCGATTTTTTATATTCATTTAGCCGGCCATGTGTAGCAAATATCATACTTGGTTTTATAGTTGAACATACAAATACCATGTTCAACCACTAACCACAAATATAGAGTATCGTTGCATTGGGTTCTATCTCTATCATCCTTGTATATATCAAAATAATGAGACCAGCCAGACCACTGGAAGGTGTGGAAGGTGCAGTAAAACTGTGTTGAGCCCCAAAAGTTTGGTCGAAAACTAAAAGCGTAACCGCTCAAAGGTGGGAGATGATGGACTCCCAAGTCATCATCACCAGATTTGCAGTGAATAGTGAGCTGATCATGACTTCTTAGAACATTTGTTATGTTTACTTTGTAGTAGCTGATTTTTCAGCTCTTGATCTATATCCAACTCATTGATCTTTCCTCTTATCGGACACTCGTTAGCATAGTGTCCTTCTTCTCGACATTTGAAGCAAGTTTGCTTTTTTTTTTCCTCTATGGGTTTTTGTAGAGTATACTTTCTTCTTGAATATGTTGGCTTTTGAGATTGTACTGGTTTGTTCCGATACTTTTCTCTAGGCCTGTACGAATTATAAGGCTTTTGATGCGTCTTAACCTTCTTCCTTCTAGAGGTTGAGGGGGCCTTTATTCCCTTGCATCCATATTGATCGCAAAATCTTCAAAGCTCTTTTCTATTTGATATCGAAGAATTGAGCTTGTTTTGAATCTTTGACTCATGGCAAAGTCTAAGTCCTTCTTCTATGACGAAGGATGCTATTGACCCGTATGACAAAGTCTGCCATGGAATTGTTCCATTATACTTTGTCTTAAGACCGTCTTTGATCCTTCTTGAGAAGTGTTTTGGTAGTCCATTGACAAAATTCTCTTCCCAGAATTCCAACGAACTGTCTATTCTAATAAGAACTTTGCTAAAATACACGTCTTTTTACCATCTCAAATCTACTAAGGTGGGGCACTTCAGGTTCATGAGTATTTCGGCGGATCTTTCCTGGTATTTCAGGGGGTCGCCAACGAAGAATTCTATAAGGGTATAAATGAGGGTGTTGACAGCATCCTCTACCCTTTCATGTTGTACTTCGGTCCTAGTTGATGCATCTTCCTCTTTGATGATTTGAGTAGTTGGCCTAATGACATAGTGTGATAAGATAAAGAATCAACTACAAGGGGAATAAGATTCGGATTACCTTGTTGATCGAATATCTCAAGGCAAGAACACTTGATTGAGATTCGAATCACTCCACAAGCAAGATCGATCATGTCTAGCTTGAATGACTCTTGTTGATCAAATATCTCAAACACTTGTTTGAGATTCGAATCACTCCACAAGCAAGATTGATCATGTCGAGCTTGAATGATTCTACATGCAATCTAAACTACATAGAATTGCAAAGAAACTTAGCCATTGGCTAAAGAAAAGCACAAATGCTTCTTTTAATATATTTTCCAAGTTTTCTTACAAATACAACATACATGGCTTTATATAGCCTCAAAATGAAACTACTAAAGGCATTCCAAGAGTTGTAACATTTATACTTAATAGCCATAATGAGCCATTATGTAAATGTAACCTAAAAATACAATAACTCTAAATTACTCTAAATTGTAACCCACCCAAAATTTACAACAATCAAACTTCATTCTTCTTCAATGTAGCATGAGTTGAAACATCTTTTGATAATTTTGACAACTTTTTCTTCACATCTTCATTGAAGTATATTGTATGATTGATGTCTCTTGGTTCATATCATAGTGACTTAATATCTGTTGGCGAGTTGCTTCATCAAGATATTTGTCCCACCAGTCCTTGAGTTGCCCGGTTGATATGAATTCAACTGCTGACCCTTTGCATGTACCCGAAGGACCGATTACAAGAAGCAAGGTTAGGAAGATTCAAGAGGCCTATACATTGCATCTTCAAAAGCTAGCTAGTGTACAGGTTGAAACAAAGACTTTTGAGCCCAAAAATCTTTATAGCATTAGACTATCAAATCAAGAAGAAAATGGAGTGACTGATATTGGGAAGTAATTAGAAGACTTGCCTTTGGTAGTGGAATTACCAATTAAGGATGGAAAGTAATTAGAAGACTTGCCTTTGGTAGTTGAATTACCAATTAAGAAAATTTATTAATGCCTTATTTGCTTCAATTTTTATTTAATAGCATTTGTAGTTGGTGACTGAACTTTATTATGTTAGGGTTACCTTTTAGAACTATTTAAAGCCATGTAATACTCATGTTCGGGGGATTTTGGTTGAATACAGAAAAAAACCTTTGTGTTTTCTTGATACCCTTTTGGTGTTATTCTTTTTCAAACCTTGCTTTAGGTTTGATGTTTAAACCGATTCATTGAATTAGTTTTGATCAAGCTAATTCTGGAGTGAATTGTCTTGGTATCTAAGAGTGACCATCATAGATTCCAAGTTCGATCTAAGAGTCATTCATCTTCTAACCAGCTCTTGGTTGGAATCAATTCGTTAAGTTAGCTTTCTCTGTGAGCGTTTTGCAAGGATTCTAGAAGGACCTCTAGCTTTGCAAATTCCAGCATTGTAGGCGCTTATCATTTGGTATCAGAGCATTTGGTCGACGTTCTTTGGCCGCTCTAGAGTTGAAATATTTTTATTGTTATTTTTTTTATCAATTTTTTTTCTCTCAGATTATCGAAAAAAAAAAGAAAAAAAAATCAGTTTTGAGAGAAAAAAAATATATATATTCAGTTCTTATCATTTATTTCCAAGCTCTTGATCCTTGAGATACTAGTCTTAGCTTGTTAGAATTGATCGTTGAATTGGTTATAATCAAGCTTAAAGCAAGATTGCACTAAAAAAAAAAAAAAAAAAAGCCAGCCTTTACATTCTTGACCTAGTACCAAAAGCCTACCTTTGAGTGTTAAACACGAGTGTCCCTGAGTGAAATTTTTGTGAGAAGTGTGGTGAGGTCCCTTGATAACAAAATGTCACATAATGGAGAAGCAGTACCACCAGTACCAGATCTTAATACAACCATTCTTCAAGCAATTCAAGGTACGATGGAAATGATGATGGAAGATAGACAAGAAAGAAGGATGCAACAACAAAGACAAGAACGAACATTACAAGAAGATGAAGGTATAGTAGTACAAGAAAGACAAGTTGATGGTAGATGGAGAGGAAGAAATAACCATGCAACTATTATGCAACCTAGAAGGATGGAAAGAGTACATGAAGATAGAGATGGGGGAGTTAAACTCAAAATCCCACCCTTTTGTGGAACGGCAGATTCTGAGGCATACTTGCAGTGGGAAAGAAAGATAGAACATGTGTTTGATTGCAACACCTATAGTGAAAATAAGAAGATGAGACTTGCTATTGCCGAATTTACCAATCATGCTGGTGATTGGTACCAACATCTCAAATCCGAGAGAAGAAGAAAAGAGGAGGATCCAATAGAGACATGGGAAGAACTTAAAGAAGTCATGAGAAAAAGGTATGTTCCAAAACATTATGAAAGAAATTTGAAAACTAAATTGCAAGGTTTGAGGCAAGGAACAAAAAGTGTGGCGGAATATTATCAAGAGATGGAAACTATGATAGAAAGAGCAAAGGTTAGAGAAGAAGAAGAAGATACCATGTCTAGATTCCTTGGAGGTTTGAATCGAGAAATTGCTCATCTTGTTGACAGAAATCCACCACCATATCTGGAAGACATGTATCATTATGCTCTCAAAATTGAAGACCAATTGAAGGAAGAAAAAGAGAATTCAAAAAGGTACACATCACGAACTAGCATCTTTTCAAATTCTAAAACTTGGAACAAGGATAGTTTTGTGAATAAAAATGATTCGATGTCACCAAAAGAAAAGTTTGTGACTGCTAAAAGAGTGGAGGCTGAGAGTTTCAATGGTAAAATGAATGAAGCTTCAAAGACGGTAAAAGAGAAGTCTAGTTCTATTCAATGTTGGAAGTGCAAAGGATTTGGACACATGAGCAAAGAGTGTGTTAATGAAAAAGTTATGGTGATAAGGAATGGTATACTTGATTCAGATGATGAATGTGAGGATCATGATTCACAGCTTGTGGAAGAAATCGCAGCATATGATGATGAGTATGTTGAAGAAGGTAATTCGATATCTTTGATCACAAGAAAGGTACTCAATGTTCAAATCAAGGGAGAGAAATTTGAAGATCAAAGGGAAAACCTGTTCCACACAAGATGTTTGATCAAAGCAAACCCATGCAGCTTGCTGATTGATGATAGTGGAAGTTGCACAAATGTGGTAAGCAGCTTCCTTGTAAAAAGACTACAACTTTCTGTCTATCCACATCCAAAACCATACAAACTTCATTGGTTAACAAACAAAGAAGAAATTAAGGTGAACTCCCAAGCTCTTATTTCTTTTACCCTTGGAAGATATAAAGATGAAGTTTTTTGATGCCGTACCAATGCATGCGGGGGACATCTTATTCGGCCAACCTTGGCAATATGATAGAAAGAAGAAAAGAAAAGAATATGAAGAACAACAGTGGAGAGAAGAAACTAAGATAAGAGTGAAAAAAAAAAGAGAAAAGTGAGGGGCAAAGGATGAGTGAAAACCAAGAGAGAGAAAAAAATGATTTTGAAGAAAAGAGAGAAAATGTGAGTTTGGTTATAAGAATGGGAAAAATGAGGAATATGTTAGCCCAAGAACCAAAATTTGTACTTATGTGCAAAGGAATGTGTTTAGCAATGAACCAAAAACTGATGATGCTTTGCCAAGTGCTTTTAAGTCTCTTTTGCAGGAATTCAATGACATATTTCCACATGAAGATGCATGTACGGGGTTACCCCCTCTAAGAGGGATTGAACACCAAATTGACTTCGTACTTGGGGCAACTCTTCCAAATATGGCTGCCTATAGGACCAATCCCACCGAGACTAAGGAGATTCAGAGACAAGTGGAAGAACTCATGGATAAAGGATATGTTAGAGTAAGCATGAGTCCTTGTTCGGTTCCTGTGATTTTGGTACCCAAGAAAGATGGCACGTGGAGGATGTGTGTTGATTGTCGAGCCATCAACAAGATCACGGTAAAGTATCGACACCCTATTCCTAGATTGGATGACATGTTGGATGAATTATATGGTGCTAATCTGTTTTCAAAAATAGATCTTAAAAGTGGTTATCATCAAATTCGAATGAATGTGGGAGATGAGTGGAAAACGGCTTACAAAACAAAGTTTGGGCTTTATGAGTGGCTCGTTATGCCATTTGGCCTTACAAATGCACCAAGTACTTTTATGAGGCTAATGAATCATGTTTTGAGAGACTATATTGGAAAATTTGTTGTTGTATACTTTGATGATATCCTTGTTTACTCAAAAAGCTTGAATGATCATATTTTGCACGTTAAGAAAGTTTTGTTTATACTTAGAGAAGAGAAGCTTTATGCCAACTTCAAAAAGTGCAGTTTTTGTCTAGACCAAGTCAACTTCCTAGGGTTCTTAGATGGAAAGAAGGGAGTACAAGTTGATGAAGAAAAGGTAAAAGCTATTAGAGAATGGCCAACACCCACAAATGCAACCGAGGTAAGATCTTTTCATGGTTTGGCTAGTTTCTATAGGAGATTCATTAAGGATTTCAGTAGTATAGCATCCCCATTGAATGAACTTGTTAAAAAGCATGTGAAATTTGAATGGAAGGAAAAATAAGAGAATGCATTCAATGAACTGAAAGATAAAAATAACCAATGCACCTTGTCTTGCTTTACCTAACTTTGATAAATCTTTTGAAATTGAATGTGATGCAAGTGGGAGTAGGCATAGGGGCTGTTTTAATGCAGGAAAAAAGGCCAATCATGTTCTTTAGTGAAAAGCTTAATGGAGCACAACTCAACTATCCGACTTATGACAAAGAGTTATATGCCCTTGTGAGGGCTTTGCAAGTTTGGCAACATTATTTGTGGCCAAAAGAGTTTGATATTCATACAGACCATGAAAGTTTGAAGCACCTCAAAAGCCAAACAAAGCTAAATAGGAGACATGCTAAATGGGTGGAATTCATTGAGACGTTTCCTTATGTAATCCATTACAAAAAGGGGAAGGATAATGTGGTCGCAGATGCATTATCAAGAAGGTATGCTTTATTTTCTTCCCTTACTGCAAAAATTCTTGGTTTTAAACACATGATTGAATTGTACAAAGTTGAAAAATCTGAATTTTATGATGTGTATATGCAATGTTTAGAAGGGAAACATGTGCAAGATCATATGGTGTTCGATGATATGCTTTTTAGGAAGGGTAAACTTTGTATCCCTAGATGTTCTATTCGAGAGTTACTTGTGAAAGAGGCTCGTGGGGGAGGACTTATGGGACATTTTGGAGAATTTAAAACATATAGCATGTTGTGTGAACATTTTTATTGGTTGAAAATGAGGAAAGATGTGAACAAAGTATGCAAGCAATGTTTTAAATGTAAGGAGCCTAAGTCTAAGACACAACCACATGGTCTTTACACACCTTTAGATGTTCCTAGTGAACCATGGGTTGACATTAGCATGGATTTTGTTCTAAAATTACCAAAGACTAGAAGACACCATGATAGCATTTTTGTGGTGGTTGATAGGTTTAGTAAGATGGCACATTTCATTCCATGTAACAAAACAGATGATGCTACCAATATAGCTAATCTATTCTTTAAGGAAGTGGTTAGATTGCATGGTATTCTCAAAACCATTGTTAGTGACGATGTAAAATTTTAAGCCATTTTTGGAAGGTTTTGTGGGGAAAGTTGGGAACTAAGCTTCTATTTTCTACAACATGTCACCCCCAAACCGATGGACAAACTGAGGTCGTTAATAGAACATTAGGAGCCTTACTTAGGTCACTAATTTCTAAAAATCTTAAGTCTTGGGAAGAGACTCTACCTTTTGTGGAATTTGCATACAATAGAGCATTACATAGTACCACTCAATGTTCACCGTTTGAGGTTGTGTATGGATTTAATCCTTTAACTCCTCTAGATTTATCGCCTTTGCCACCTAATATGTTTGCTAATGATGCAGCTTCTTCAAGAGCCGAATACATAAAAAAAATTCACAAAGACATAAAAGAAAGAATTGAAAACAAAAATAAAAAACTAGTCACACGCAAGAACCAAGGAAGAAAGAAATTGATTTTTAAACAAGGTGACTGGGTTTGGGTCCATCTACGAAAGGAAAGGTTTCCAAGTCAGAGAAAGTCAAAACTTCAACCAAGAGGAGATGGTCCTTTTAAAGTACTAGAGCGGATCAATGACAATGCATACAAGCTAGATCTCAGAGGTGAGTACAATGTAAGTTCAACTTTTAATGTGGCTGATTTGACTCCATTTGATGTAGGGAATGAAGACCTTGATCCTTTTAAAGAAAGGGAGGATGATATGAATTCAACTGCTGACCCTTTGCATGTACCCGAAGGACCGATTACAAGAAGCAAGGTTAAGAAGATTCAAGAGGCCTATACATTGCATCTTCAAAAGCTAGCTAGTGTACAGGTTGAAACAAAGACTTTTGAGCCCAAAAATCTTTATAGCATTAGCATATCAAATCAAGAAGATAATGGAGTGGCTGATATTGGAAAGTAATTAGAAGACTTGCCTTTGGTAGTTGAATTACCAATTAAGGATGGAAAGTAATTAGAAGACTTGCCTTTGGTAGTTGAATTACCAATTAAGGATGGAAAGTAATTAGAAGACTTGCCTTTGGTAGTTGAATTACCAATTAAGGATGGAAAGTAATTAGAAGACTTGCCTTTGGTAGTTGAATTACCAATTAAGGATGGAAAGTAATTAGAAGACTTGCCTTTGGTAGTTGAATTACCAATTAAGGATGGAAAGTAATTAGAAGACTTGCCTTTGGTAGTTGAATTACCAATTAAGGAAATTTATTAATGCCTTATTTGCTTCAATTTTTATTTAATAGCATTTGTAGTTGGTGACTGAACTTTATTATGTTAGGGTTACCTTTTAGAACTATTTAAAGCCATGTAATACTCATGTTCGGGGGATTTTGGTTGAATACAGAAAAAAACCTTTGTGTTTTCTTGATACCCTTTTGGTGTTATTCTTTTTCAAACCTTGCTTTAGGTTTGATGTTTAAACCGATTCATTGAATTAGTTTTGATCAAGCTAATTCTGGAGTGAATTGTCTTGGTATCTAAGAGTGACCATCATAGATTCCAAGTTCGATCTAAGAGTCATTCATCTTCTAACCAGCTCTTGGTTGGAATCAATTCGTTAAGTTAGCATTCTCTGTGAGCGTTTTGCAAGGATTCTAGAAGGACCTCTAGCTTTGCAAATTCCAGCATTGTAGGCGCTTATCACCGGTAAATTCGGTCACTAAAACTTGAGCTATTTGATGGTTGAATTTATGGCCCTATAATTTATACGCGCCTGCAGCCATCATCATTTCATTGACAACATTCATTATCAGATAGTCGGACAATCCATCGATATTCCATTCATAGATTGCTAGACCATCGTAATGAGCTTGAGTTTGTAGAGTCTTTTCTTCGAATTGAATATCCGGAAAAGACGGTTGAGGATACCAGTTTTTCTGATTAGATTGCTAGACCATCTTACCACCTGGAACACAAGGGCTATTCGCTCAGCTATCACATACTCAAAATTCTTCTGAATCTCTCTTATCATCCTCCTGGTTTACACTGTCGTTCTTAAAGATCGAGTAACTTCTCTTCCCTCACAAAAATTGAGAGGCCAGCTCTGATACCATTCCTACGTTTGATGACTTGAGCCCTTACAATTTGATTTTCTCCCCAAAATGTGGCTCTTCTTCTCTTGGTCTTCTTTTTCCTTTTATATTGAGCATGTGTTCCCCTTTAGGGCTGAAAAGAAATAAGTAGTACACATAGGATGTTCCTCATTGGGTAGTCAATGACTCACTTGGACTGCTGACGTGGATTTATCATTTCCATGTCATCCCCCATTTGTTTCCAAATTCGCTACTCCCACATGGTTTAGCATAAATGTCTGAAATTTTACCACGTTGGACCACAATAAACAATTTCATGCTCACTAAATAGAATAAATGGGGTTATAAATGAGAAAATGGCGAATAAGGGTGCAATATTAACTCCAAAAAGACTTGATATGACTCTACTTTTAGATAGTTATCACACCCCCAAACTTAAAAGATTGCTCATCCTTGAGCAATCATTCTCTCCACTCTCCCTTTTTTTTCTCATTAACAAAATGTTTGTAGAGTATTCATCAAAGGCATGATTTAGATCACATTCTTTATATTCCTTCCTCAAATTAGTTTTTTCCCCACATTTCACCCTACACTTATCACCAAATCTTACAAGAAAAAAATAACACATTCCTGACTACTACCGTATTCCCCAAAACACTTCTAAAATGATTACTATGCCTTTACCTTTGCTTTTGTGACTTGGCTTCCTAATTTATTTGATTAACTTTCTACTTTTTTTTTTTCTCCCAAGAATCCTTCAAGTCATCCCCCTATTCTCTGGGTGCCTCCACTTGTGGTGCAAATCACCTAAGTCTTCAAGGGATAACTATATAGGCTAACACTCATTCTCCCTTAGCTCGACTCTTTTGCTAGCATCCTGTAGTTTTCAGTGTGGTCACATTTGTGATGCAACTCACCTGAACAATAAGGATAACCTTTTTTTTTTTTTTTTTTTTTTTTTTTTTTTTTTTGAAAAACACACCGCTCACCTTTACTGTTTTATTTATCCATAACGCATTTGACAATACATCCCTAGTTCTTACACAAAACATCATGAGCATGATTCAAAATTATATGCAGTCAACACAACAAAAACAAACACAACATAAGAATGCATGCTTCTAAATCAGGCAGCAAGGTAAATCAAACAGTAAGGTTATAAAAGGTGTGGTAAGAGAATTCCCTTGATTTTAGGCATCATTAGAGGAAGTGTTCTCTTCCTTCTCTACTGCGACGATTCTTTGCGGCTTCACTCTTTAAAAATTTCGTCTGGAAAACTTGGGAATGCTGAATTTTTGGACTTGGTTCTTAAGGCTTTATGTATTTCCTCATCCCTCTTTTTGACATAAGACCAATATGGCTTCAGTCTCTGTCCATTCATTGTGAAAGGTCTCCTTTCGTCTTATATGTTTTATCGTTATTGCCCCATAGGGAGTGACTTCTTCAACTATAAACAGACCAGACCATCTTGATTTTAATTTTCCAGGGAATAACTTCAGCCTTGAGTTGAATAACAACACTTTTTGTCCTTTGTAGAATTCTTTGGGCCTAATTTTGTTGTCATGCCACATTTTTGTTTTTTCTTTGTACATCTTAGCATTTTCGTAGGCTAGGTACCTGAATTCTTCCAATTCATTTAGTTGCATTCGCCTCAAGTCTCCATCTGTTGTATAGTCAAAATTTAACTTCTTTAATGCCCAAAATGCTTTATGTTCCAATTCCAGGGGTAGATGCTGAGGAAGTACATTACGGACCCTATCCACGTAATAGACTATGAACCACTCCAACTCAATGAAGATCTGAGTTACGAGGAAAAACCAGTAAGAATCTTAGCTAGAGAAGTAAAAACCTTACGCAATAGGAGCATTGCGTTCGTTAAGGTACTGTGGCGGAATCACCACAGTGAGGGAGCCACGTGGGAGCGTGAGGACGAAATAAGAGAGAAATACCTCGAGTTGGTACAAGAGTTTGAGACTTTCGAGGATGAAAGTTCTTTTTAGGGGTAGATAATGTAACGACCCGGGAAAGAAAGAAAAAAAAATGAGAAAACGAAAAAAAAAAAACTCAGTCGTCGGAAAACCCGCGAGTTTTCCGACGACCGTCGAGTTTTGCGGAACCCACCCGAAACGACGGCCACAGCATGCCTAGCCTTTAGCCCACGACTCCCAGCACCATCAGGATACCACCAAAGGGAGAAAAGACAGAAAACTACGAGAGAAAGAGAGAGAGAGATTTCGGAAAGAAAAAAAAGTCGACGAGTGTCCAGTTTATCCGATGAACCCTTAAACCACCCTCAAACCGACACAAAACGACCTGTTACCGCCACGAGAAGGATCCCTAACGAAAGCACGATAACTCAAGGTGCGTTTTGTGCTTTTTAGTAATGCCGTCGTCGATAACCGAGGTCGGAAAATTGGGTATTTCCTAATCGTTCTTAGATCTGTGGTTTTAGGAACCTTTAGGCCGCAAATCTCCCAGAAAAGAAAGAAGAACGACAAATAAAGAGGAAGAGGAAGAAAGAGGACCGAAATCGACAACGGAAACGCAGCGGGAAGGAGAGAGAAAACTCACCAAAAAATTGGCCAGAGTCGGGTAAGGAAGACGAGGTCCACGGATCCGGGTCAACCCGAACCCAAAACCCAAGAGAGTCAGCCCATTCTTTCCCTCGGCCTCTGCCTTCGGCCAAGCCCAACTACAGCGACCCAAACCTCAGACCAGCCCAGAAGCTACGGTTCAGTTTAACCAACCCGAGACAAGCCCGACGGTCCAATCGAGCTGGTCTGCAACCTAAAAAAAAAAAACTTTTAGCCTACCCTAATAAGCCGAGGCCCAATGATAGTCTTGGCCCAGTAGTCTCCGCAGCCCGCGACCCAGACCACGACCCGAACCGGACTGCGACCCGCGCTTCGACCCATCGCAACCGCACGACGTGGCTCGCTCTACTGCTGCCACATGTCACATAGCGGCGCAGGTAGTCCCTCAGCTCGGCTCGGGCTCCCTCCGATGACGCTCCAACGGCTGTTCGGCTCGGCTCACCTATTTTCAGTCGGGTTTCACTATTTTGACCCTCCTGGATCTATTTTTGGCTCCGATTAAGGTATCCGAGGCCGTTTTAGAGCCGTATTTCACATTTATTGAATTATAGGGAAATTAATTGTGAAATACTAACAGAAAGTGGTGAACGGTGTGATAGGAAACAAACTCTAGCGACGTAGGAAGCAGCTCTCACGGAACGGGAGCTTACGTTTAGCTATTTAGGAAGTACTTCAGCCAAGGCCAACCAAGTAAGTGGCCTTACTATAGGATAGGCTAAAAAATTGTATGAGTTATGATGATGTGTGGATTACGATGCTTGATGATATGTGCAGTATATACATATTTTGATGAATGATGTACTTGGTATGTTTGACGCACTTTGTGGCAATATGATGAGTATGATGATTGCATGATGTTTACCTTAATATGATGATGGTTTCCATATTGAGCAGGTTAGATGATGATGAGTGCCATATTGCATCATGTCGTTAGATCGACATAGGACACAACCCTAAGAGCATGAAAATAATATTAATATAAATATCCACGAGCATGTGTTACCTAGAGTAACAAAGAGATGAGACTAGAGGGTTGTGTCAGAAGAAACATTACGATGGATTTAGAGGGGCATAGGGCTACTTCCCCTAGAGATGATGAGTGCAGACGCGCACCTTATGATGAGCGCGAATGCGCACAAGTGAGAATGCACACAGATGAGGGTGTTCATGAGGCGCATGACACTATGGGGTTCCGCTGACCTCCGGACGTCGCTATAGATTAGCTTGACCAGAGGGTCCAGGGGGTGTGCGAGCGCCCTGAGTCGTGTGTAGGGAAGTACTACACATCCCATTTGTTCGAGACTGGAGGCCACCCCTAAGATGATTAGAGATAGGTCCCTAATTCATGATTGCATGTGTTTGCATTAGCATGACCCCTATAGTGCGGTCACTTACTGAGTATTTCTTTGAAATACTCAGGCCGTGTGCCATATTGTTTTTCAGGTAAAGGCATGGTTCCCATATACGGTTAACGGTGGCATCGTGATCAGAGACTGTGGCACGTGCATAGGATAGTTGCATATTTAAAATTCCTAGTGTTGGTTAAGATAGGGCGTTTGCATTTCATTCATTTATATTATTTAATTTGTAATCATTTTTTTTTCATCTTTTTGAACTTCAGCATGATGTTTGAAACACATAAGTTCAGCAGTGTTTTCCAATGTTTTGAAGTTTTAAACTTTTCCGCTAATAAAGATGAGCATTCTTAGATATTTATTCTGCATTACAGATGAGCATGAGACGTTAGTGGCGACTCTAGACATGTGAAAATTTAGGGTCGTTACATCAAGTCTCCATCTGTTGTATAGTCAAAATTTAACTTCTTTAATGCCCAAAATTCTCTATGTTCCAATTCCAGGGGTAGATGACATGCCTTCCCAAAAACTAGCTTGTAAGGAGACATTCCTAAAGGGGTTTTGAAGGCGGTCCTGTATGCCCATAATGTTTAGTTATGGAGTCTGCTCCCTGTATTTATAGCTTGGTCAATGGCTATATCCGGTAAAACTATATTTGGTAAAGCCATATATGGTAAAGCTATATCCGGTAAAGCTATATATTGTAAATAGCTATATATAGTAGATGGTTAAATCTGGTAAAGCTATATTTAGTAGACTGAACCATATATATATCCCGTCCAGTAAAGCTTTGAAAATGTACTTTCTATTCTCTGTACTCTCTCTTGTTGTACATACCTGAAGTCATCAATAAAAAATCCTTTTAGCCAGAGTTCTCCTTGCAATTTTCTCTATCCTTTTCTTTGTGTTCATCTAGATCGAGCGTGTGCGTTGTTGTGCGATCCTAACAATTGGTATCAGAGCAAGGCAAAATTCACCACGATCTGTGAAGATGGAAAGTTCAAAGATTGGAATTGAGAAGTTCGATGGATCCGATTTCGGTTTCTGGAAGATGCAGATTGAAGATTATCTGTACCAGAAAGATCTTCACGAACCTCTGTTGGGGGTGAAGTCGGATACCATGACCACGGAACAGTGGAAGCTCAAGGATCGACAAGCCTTAGGGATGATTCGGTTAACGCTATCCAGAAACGTGGCGTTTAACATCATCAAGAAGAAGACAACGTCAGATCTGATGAAGGCAATGTCAAATATGTATGAAAAACCGTCGGCTATGAACAAGGTATATTTGATGCGTAGATTGTTCAATCTACAGATGTCTGAAGATGGATGTGTTGCGGATCATATAAATGAATTCAATATGATCATAAGTCAACTGGGTTCGGTGGAAATTAATTTCGAAAATGAAATTAAAGCGTTGATTTTGATGTCATCCTTACCCGAGTCATGGGATACTGTTGTTGCCGCAATCAGCAGTTTCTGAGGATCTGATAAACTGAAGTTTGATGAAATTCGAGATGTAGTTCTCAGCGAAAGTATTCGCAAACGGGAAACTGGAGATTCATCAGGCAATGCTCTCAGTGTTGATCGAAGGGGAAGAAGCAAATCAAAGAGCTCAAACAAACATGGGCGTTCAAAATCAAAGAACAGGGGAAAATCTCCAAACAAACCCAACGTAATGTGTTGGAGCTGTGGGGGAAAAGGACACTTTCGAATAGATTGTACAAAACTAAAGAAGAAGCAGAATCATAAATCTGAAGATGATGATGATTCTATATACACAACAAAAGATGCTGAGGACGTTTTAATCCTTAGTGTGGATAGCCCAGCTGAATCCTGGATTTTGGATTCAGGTGCATCGTTCCATTCGTCTCCAAGTAAGGAATTGTTTCGAAATTTCAAATCAAGAAATTTCGGGAAGGTGTATCTTGCCGACAACAAAACCTTGGAGATTGAAGGAAAGAGAGATGTCTCCATACAATCTCCAACAGGAAATCAATGGACATTACAAGATGTCAGATACATTCCTTGTCTCAAGAAGAACCTGATCTCTATTGGTCAGTTGGATAGCACAGGCTATGCAGCAGAGTTTGGAAAGAGTTCCTGAAAGATTGTGAAGGGCGCCATGGTTGTTGCGCGTGGCACAAAATCCGGAACCTTATACACTACTGCAAAGTGTATAAACATGATTGCTGCTGCTGAGAGTGCTTCCAATTCAAGTCTATGGCACAATAGACTTGGACATATGAGCGTCAAAGGAATGAAGATGCTGATTGCGAAAGGAGCGTTAGAAGGCTTAAAATCTGTTGACATGGGTCTTTGTGAGAGCTGCGTTATGGGCAAACAGAAACGAGTTAGTTTCACAAAGGCTCCCAGAGAACCGAAGAAAGTGCGGTTGGAAATGGTCCATACAGACGTTTGGGGACCATCTCCAGTTTCATCACTTGGTGGATCAAGGTACTACGTCACCTTCATCAATGACTTCAGCAGGAAGGTATGGGTTTACTTTCTGAAACACAAGTCAGATGTGTTTACCACCTTCAAGAAGTGAAAAGCTGAAGTTGAAAATCAGACCGACTTGAAGATCAAATGCCTGAGGTCTGACAATGGAGGAGAGTACAACAAATTAGAGTTTATAACATTTTGTGCGGCTGAGAAAATTAGATTAATAAGAACAATTCCCGGTAAGGCAAGACAAAATGGTATTGCAGAAAGGATGAACAGAACATTGAATGAGCGAGCAAGAAGCATGAGGATTCATTTTGGACTGCCAAAGACATTCTGGGCTGATGCTGTGAACACAGCAGCATATTTGATTAATAGAGAACCCTCAGTACCCTTGAAGTTCAAATTTCCTGAAGAAGTATGGACAGGAAAAGAACTCAAGTACTCTCACTTGAGAACCTTTGGTTGTACTGCGTATGTTCATGTTGATCCAGAGAAGAGAGATAAGCTTGATGCTAAGGCTGTGAAATGCTACTTCATAGGCTATGGCTCTGACATGTTCGGGTACAGGTTTTGGGATGAGAAAAATATGAAGATCCTAAGACACTGTGATGTGACCTTTGATGAAAATGTCATGTACAAGGACAGAGAGATGATAAACTCTGAGACTACGAAGCAAGTGGGAGTTGAACTTGAGTGGTAAGAAATTTCACGCAGTGATGGTACAACAGAAGCTCAAGAAACTCCTGATTCTATTGCTGAAGAACCAGACGTGGAGCAAGTTGCACTTGAGCAGGTGTTGAGAAGATCATCCAAAACTACCAGAGCACCAGATAGATATTCAACCTCATTACATTATTTGTTGCTGACTGACGAAGGAGAACCAGAGTCCTTTGATGAGGCCCTACAAGTGGAAGATTCAACCAAGTGGGAGCAAGCCATGGATGATGAAATGAGCTCACTTGAAAGGAATAATACGTGGGTGCTGACTGAGTTGCCTACAGGAAAGAGAGCTCTGTTGAACAAATGAGTGTTCAAAATCAAGGTTGAACCAGATGGCAAAAGGAGGTTTAAGGCTCGGTTAGTAGTTAAAGGATATTCACAAAGAAAAGGCATTGATTATGCTGAGATCTTTTCTCCAGTTTTGAAATTAACTATTATCCAAATTTTTCTGAGTATTGTTGCATTGGAGAATTTGCACCTTGAGCAAATGGATGTAAAAATGGCATTTTGACATGGAGATCTAGATGAGGAGATCTATATGCAACAACCATAAGGGTTTGCAGCTCCAGGCAAGGAGCACATGGTGTGTAAGCTCAATAAGAGCTTGTATGGACTGAAACAAGCACCGAGACAATGGTACAAGAAGTTTGACTCCTTCATGAGCAAGAGTGGTTTCCACAGA
Organism: Cucurbita pepo subsp. pepo; assembly: GCF_057944985.1. Classification (NCBI taxonomy): domain Eukaryota; kingdom Viridiplantae; phylum Streptophyta; class Magnoliopsida; order Cucurbitales; family Cucurbitaceae; genus Cucurbita; species Cucurbita pepo. The sequence goes on from NC_141808.1 coordinate 10,914,580, forward strand.
AGTGAAAAGGATCAGTGTTGCTACCTCAAGAAATACACTGATTCTTATGTGTTTCTACTCTTGTATGTGGATGATATACTAATTGCTGGATCAAGTATGAGGGAGATAAACCACCTGAAGGCAAGCTTGTCTTCAGTATTTGAGATGAAAGATTTAGGTGCAGCGAAACAGATCCTTAGGATGAGGATTTCTCGAGATAGATCTGCTGGCACATTAAATCTATCCCAAGAGCAGTACATTGAGAAGGTGTTGTCCAAATTCAAGATTAATAACGCTAAACCCAGGACTACCCCCTTGGCAAACCATATTAAATTGTCAAAGGGGCAATCTCCCAAGACAGTTGAGGAACGTGAGCACATGGCATCAGTTCCGTACGCTTCTGCAGTTGGGAGTTTGATGTATGCTATGGTCTGCACTAGACCTGACATAACACATGCAGTGGGAGTTGTTAGCAAGTACATGGCAAATCCAGTGAAGGAACATTGGGAAGCTGTGAAGTGGCTTCTGAGATATCTGAGAGGTACATCCAATACTACACTTTGTTATGGCAATGGCAAAGTAGTTCTGCAAGGTTTTGTAGATGCTGATCTGAGTGGAGATGTAGACTTCAGCAAGAGCACATCTGGGTATATCTACACTATAGATGAAACAGCAGTGAGTTGGATGTCCAAGCTTCAGAAATGCGTTGCTCTTTCATCTACTGAAGCTAAGTATGTGGCCATAGCTGAAGCTGGAAAGGAGATGATATGGATGACAGACTATCTAGAAGAATTAGGCCGGAAGCAGTCCAAGAAGATTCTTTATACAGATAGTCAGAGTGCCATACAGTTGGTGAAAAACCAAGTCTATCATTCAAGGACAAAACACATTAGAAGACGGTACCATTTCACTCGCAGGTTAGTGGAAGAAGGCGATATGTGTTTGGAGAAGATAGAGGGGTGCAAAGAATCCAGCAGACATGTTGACAAAATGTGTTGATGTTGAAAAATTAAGGTTATGCAAAGCCCTAATTGGTATTGTGTAGGATCAGTCTCCAAGTGGGAGAATTGTTGAGTTATGGAGTCTGCTCCCTGTATTTATAGCTTGGTCAACGGTAATATCTGGTAAAACTATATTTGGTAAAGCCATATATGGTAAAGCTATATCCGGTAAAGCTATATATGGTAAATAGCTATATATAGTAGGTGGTTAAATCTGGTAAAGTTATATTTAGTAGACTGAACCATATATATATCCCGTCCAGTAAAGCTTTGAAAATGTACTTTCTATTCTCTGTACTCTCTCTTGTTGTACATACCTGAAGTCATCAATAAAAATTTCTTTTAGCCAGAGTTCTCCTTGAAATTTTCTCTATCCTTTTCTTTGTGTTCATCTAGATCGAGCGTGTGCGTTGTGCGATCCTAACACATAATGCATCATCAAGTTTCACCGACCAATCTTTCCTGTTAGGTTGTACCACCTTTTCCAAAATACTTTTAATTTCTCTGTTGGAGACCTCTGCTTGCCCATTGGTTTGTGGGTGATAAGGTGTCGCCACTCTATGTTTTACATTGTATCTCTCTAAAAGACTATTCATCAATCTGTGCACAAAGTGCGTTCCCTCAATCTGTTCACAAAGTGTGTTCCCTCATCGCTGATTAATGCTCATCGCCACTCTATGTTTTACATTGTATCACTAGGTACACCAAACCTAGTGAATATGTTTCTTTTTAAAAACTTGAGTACCGTCTTCCCATCGTTGGATGGACAAGCTATTGCTTCCACCTACTAGGACACATAGTCGACAGCCACTAGAATATATAAGTTCCCATAAGATGGCGGAAATGGTCCCATAAAGTCAATGCCCCATACATCAAAAAGTTCCACTTCTAGAATTGAATTCAGGGGTAGCTCATTTTTTTTACTGATATTTCTCGTCCTTTGACATTGATCACAATCCTTGCAAAATTCTTTTGCATCTTTGAAATTGTTGGCCAATAGAAACTCGATTGAAATACCTTGGCTGCTGTCCTTTGCCCTCCAAAATCTCCTTTGCCCTCCAAAATGACCTCCATATGGAGATGCATGACATTGTTCAAGAATTGTTGGTATTTCACTATCTGGAATGCATCTTTTCATTATGTCGTCTCCACATTGTTTAAAAAGAAAAGGTTCATCCCAAATGTAACTTTTGGATTCATGGAAAACCTCTTCCTTTGTTGATAATTTTTCTCTTTGGGTATGATGGCACAAGCCAAAAAATTTGCTATGTCTGCATACCATGGAGTTGCTGTCATTCTGCTACTGCTGTAGCTGCTGCTATTGTTGTTTATCCCAAGCAGCTGTTCATCCGGAAATGCATCATCAATTTCTTTGCTATTGACCTTTTCTTCCATGTTCTCCATTCTAGATAAGTCATCTGCTATATGGTTATTAGCTCCTTTCGTGTCCATGATTTCTATCTCGAACTCTTGTAATAGTAGAATCCATCTAATTAATCTTGGCTTGGCATTCGGTTTCATCATTAGGTGCTTGATTGCTGCGTGGTCAGTGTACACTTTCACCTTCGCTCCAAATCAATAAGCTCTGAACTTTTCAACAGCGAATACTACGGCCAACAATTCTTTTTCAGTGGTTGTATAATTCACTTAAGCCTAATTCAACGTTTTGCTGGCATAATAGATAGGATGAAGTACCTTCCGCTTTTTCTGTCCTAACATTGCCCCCACAGCATGGCCACTAGCATCACACATCAACTCAAATGGTGAATTCCAATCGGGTGTTGACATTATAGGAGCTGTGGTCAGCGATGTCTTTAATGCTTGGAAGGCAGTCATGCATTGTTTGTCAAAAACGAATTTTCTATGTGACTCCAACAAGCTACACAATGGTTTTGCAATCTCAGAGAAATCTTTAAGAAACCTCCTATAAAACCCTGCATGACCCAAAAAGCTTCTTATACCTTTAACTGACGTAGGTGGATTCAATCTTTCAATAGCTTCTATCTTGGCTCTATCAACTTCTATTCCTCTTCTTGAGATCTTGTGGCCTAACACTATTCCCTCATTGACCATAAAATGACATTTTTCCCAATTCAGTACAAGATTTTTCTCTTCACATCTTTGTAGAACCTTCCCTAAATTGCACAAACAAATCTCAAAAGATTCTCCATAAACCAAAAAATCATCCATGAATATCTCCATAAATGTTTCTACCATATCTGTAAAAATGGCCTTCATGCAACGTTGAAATGTCGCTGGAGCATTACATAGTCCAAAGGGCATTCGTCTAAAGGCAAAAATTCCATATGGGCATGTGAATGTAGTTTTCTCTTGATCTTCTGGACTGATTGTAATTTGATTGTATCCCGAATAGCCATCCAAGAAGCAATAATGTGACTTTCCAGCAAGCCTACCAAGCATTTGATCAATGAATGGTAAGGGAAAATGATCTTTACGTGTCGCTTTGTTTAGCCTTCTATAATCCATGCAAATTCTCCATCCATTCACTATTCTAGTGGAGATCAACTCATTGTTCTCATTTGCCATTACTGTTATCCCTCCTTTCTTCGGAACACATTGAATAGGACTGACTTAGCTGCTGTTTGCATTTGAGAATCTCCTTTCTAACAACCCCCTTCATCATGGGATTTAATCCTCTTTGTTGCTCAATGGACTTAACTTTTCCTTCCTCCAATTGTATTTTGTGCATGCATAGTGAAGGGCTAATTCCTTTTATATCCGCCAATGTCCAACCTATCGCCCCCTTGTGCTTCTTCAATGTTTCTAGGAGCATATCCTCTTGAGTCGAGGATAGTGTCGCTGAGATGATGATGGGTAGTGTCTTCTTGTCACCCAAATAAGCATACTTAAGGTTAGGTGGTAGTGGTTTCAAGTCCAGTTGCCGCGTTTCCTCAATAGATGGTCTCATCGGTGAACTCTTTCTTCCCTCACATTCTAGTGACTCAAAACTTCTGCTGAATTGACCTAAAACTGCTAACTGTTCTGTTCTGTCATTCCAACTGCTGTCTTCTTCCTGCCCGCTTTCCCCATCCTCCCATTCCTCGGTTGCTGGCTGTTTTGTCAATTCATACACTACTGAGCATTCTTCTGTCACTACTGGATATTTCATGCTGTCATTGATGTTAAATTCAACTTTTTGGTCACCAATTCTTAACATGATGGTTCCTTTGTAGACATCGACTAATGTTCTTCCGGTCTTTAAAAATGGCCTCCCCAAAATAATTGGAACATCATGATCGGCTTCATAATCTAAAATGATAAAATCTGCAGGAAATATGAATTTTTCAACTTGAATTAAGATGTCCTCAATCTTTTCTTTGGGATAAGTGAAAGATCGATCTGCTAGTTGAAGAGTGACTTGATCCCAAATCACATAATGCTCGACCTAACTTCTTCCCTCCTATTGATATTGGAATTGTGAATGAACCGAGGTCTTTCTCCTTTAGCGGGATCTTGTTTTTCAATATTGCATTACACTCTTCATTCAATGGTACCACCTTGAATTCTTCAAACTTTCTTCTATTGGTGAGCACATCCTTCAAGAATTTCACATAATTTGGCATTTGCTTCAAAGCTTCAACTAATGGTATATTTATGTGAATTTCCTTAAATATGTCCATGAACTTCTCAAAGTGGGCTTCTTCCTTCTTTCTTTTTATTCTTTGTGGAAAAGGAGGTGTTGGTGTGTAAATTCTGCTTTCTTGTCCACTGTTGACTGATGTTTGTGTTTTAGGAGGCTTCACAATTTCTGCATAATTTCTGCTGTGTTCTTTCTGTACAGCAGCTTTTGCATCATTTTTGTTGTGGTCTTCTTGCACAATAGCTTTCTCCTTTCTCTGTTGTGTATCAGCAGTTTCTTGAGTGCGACTATCACCGTGTTCTTTAATTTTTTCTCCTCTGCTGGGTATTTCTTTCCCACTTCTCAACTCTATTGCTTGACATTGTTCCATTTCCTCTCTTTTTGGCATTTCGGTGTCTGCTGGTAGCTTACAAAGAGGTCTATTTCGTAACTCATTTGCTAATTGACCTACTTGAACTTCCAAATTTCGCAATGATGCTTGTTGACTTTGTATCACAGCATCATTTTTAGCCATATATTCCTTTATTAGGCTCTCAAGCGATGTTCCCGGCATGTGTTGAGCTTGGCTAGTTCCTTCCCCTTGGGTGGTGGCTTGTTGAGAACCATATGTCAATTGATTTTGTAATCCAAAACCCGGAGGGTAATTTGCTTTAGGGGGCATTTGTTGGTTGTACGAGCCGTGTCCCTTCCATGAGAAATTTGGATGATTTCTCCACCCCAGATTATAAGTATTTGAGAAGGGGTTATTTTTCGGGTTGCCTTGACTAACTTGATTCCCAACATAGAAAATTGAGGCCGGATTGCTTGGACATTGATCAAAGGTGTGTTCCTCTCCACAATATACACAAGATTCGGCTGCTGTCTGGTTAATTACAGCAGCTGTATGGACTGGTGCTTTGATATATGGAGTCTTGCCCCAAAGCTAGATTTTGTAAAATATTAGTCACCGAATCTAGTTGAGCATTGATAGAGGACAAAGCATCAACTTCAAGTACTCCTCGAGTCTTCCTTCCTGGGTTACTTCTCACATCGGCCCATTGACAATTGTTAGATGCTATTCTCTCTAAAATCTCATATGCTTCATTGTATGTCTTTGACAAAATAGCTCCATTGGCGGAAGCATCAACTACTTGTTTAGTAACAATATTTAATCAACTGTAGAAAGTCTCCATTTGTATACAATGAGGTAGTCCATGGTGAGGACACTTTCTAAGCATCTCCTTAAATCTCTCCCAAGCTTCATGATAAGATAAGGAATCAATACAACGGGAATAAGATTCGGATTACCTTGTTGATCGAATATCTCAAGGCAAGAACACTTGATTGAGATTCGAATCACTTCACAAGCAACATCGATCATGTCTAGCTTGAATGACTCTTGTTGATCAAATATCTCAAACACTTGTTTGAGATTCGAATCACTCCACAAGCAAGATTGATCGTGTCGAGCTTGAATGATTCTACATGCAATCTAAACTACATAGAATTGCAAAGAAACTTAGCCATTGGCTAAAGAAAGGAACAAATGCTTCTTTTAATATATTTTTCAAGTCTTCTTACAAATACAACATACATGGCTTTATATAGCCTCAAAATGAAACTACTAAAGGCATTCCAAAAGTGGCTTGGAAATGGGTCTGATATTTTGAAGGAAATCAGACACATAATTAAGACATCCCAAAAATCGTTGTAGTTGGGTTTTATCCGTAATTTGGTCCAAAAAGTTTGGGGCAAACTGAATGGATCTTTGAATGAGTTTAATTTCAAATCCAAGAAAACGGATCTTTGTTTGAAAAAGTTTAATTTTTGGTTTAGACACAACTAAACCGCTTCTATTGACTGTCATAAAAAATGTTTGAAGATGCTTGAAGTGTTGATTGATGTTTTGAGAAAAAATCAGAATATCGTCAACATAAACAATTGAAAAGTCTTGAAAAGGATTGAAAATATCATTCATAATCTTTTGAAATTCGGATGGAGCGTTTTTTAGCCCAAATGGCATGACGTTCCATTCGTATTGTCCGAAAGGGACATTGAAAGCCGTTTTGTACTTGTCTATTTTCTGAAATCTGGATTTGCCATTTCATATCAAATTTTGAAAATACTTTTGCATTTGAAATTCTTTTCATTAAATCTGATTTATTTGGAATTGGATATCTAATCCATTCCAAAACCTTATTTAAGGGTTTGTAGTTTATTACCAGTCGTGGGACTCCACGTTCCTTCTCTGCCTGGTTGTTGACATAAAAAGCCGCACATGACCAGGGGCTCTTTGACGGCCTAATAAAACCCTTCTGCAAAAGATCATTGATTTCTGCTCTGCAGAATGTTAGTAATTACTTATTCATTTGAATAGGTCAGGCCTTCGTAGGAATATTTTTCTCCTCGAAGTTTTTGACATAAGGAAGATGATGTGTTGCTTCCTATTCCAAAAGGCATTAGGTTTAGTTGAACAAATCTCCATTTTTATTTGAGTTTGTAAAGTTTTGATTTTAGATTGGACGGTCTTACTTTGAATTTGTTCTTCTTTAATTTTGAATGAAATTTCTTCCTCCAAAAAAGAAATTTGTTTTTCTTTATAATTTAATACATTTATTGATTGAATAATTGTATTCTTTTGAAAGTTATTTATTTCACTAATCCTTATGGGAGGATGGAAATTAAATTTTATCTTCTTTCCTATAGCTTTTGACTCTAACCCCTTTTCAGTTATTTTAGAAGGGTATGATTGAGTAATGGAAGGAGTACGTAGGATTAGTTCTTGTCCTAAGTCCTTTACTAAAAGGAAGGAATTTACGAAGCAAATTTCGTCATTACAAACATGGACTTTAGATAATTTGTAATTATTTTTGAGTCTATTGTTATTTGCACCTCTAAGGCCCTAAGTAGTTTTTTCAAAATACTTTGTAGGTATTAGGCCTTCTTGAATGCAATTTTGATCGGCTCCAGTATCTATGAGAGCCTTTAGTGTGATTTTGAAATCATAAATTTTTAAGGTAATGAGAGCGTACAATTTTTGGTATTGAGGAGTGGTGATGTCTCCAACGAAGGAACTTTGAAAGTCATCCTCGTCCAGGTTTGGTTGCGCCGTTTCCTTTCGTTCAGGCAGCCATTCCTGAAGATTGAGAACTTCTTGGCGAAGCATATAGGATTCTGACCTGGTTCAAGATCTTAATGTCTGTACTTTTTGTTTGAGATTATTAATCTCTCTTTGTTGGTCTTAAGTAGTGAGTTCTCTCGGTTTTTCAAACCTTTGGAGAACTGATTGAAGTCTGTAGGGATTTCTTTCTTCCCTTTCAGGTGGCTTAGAGATTGTCATGGCATCTCTGAGTCGTCGAGCGATTTTCTGTTGAATTTCTGGATCTTGAACTTTTTCTACTACTTCGAGTAGAATTTCTTGATCCTTTGTAAGGACATTTATGCATCCTTCGCACGTCCTCTTTCTTTCCTGTCTTGATTCATATTCTGTGCTAGAATATGAATCGGATTCTTCTTGGAGTTCGAGGATTTCTCCCTCGCTTGATTGTTCTGAGTCGGTTAGAGCTAGTCGTAGTAGCTGATTTTTCAGCTCTTGATCTATATCCAACTCATTGATCTTTCCTCTTATCGGACACTTGTTAGCATAGTGTCCTTCTTCTCGACATTTGAAGCAAGTTTGCTTTTTCTTTTCTCTATGGGTTTTTGTAGGAGTATATTTTCTTCTTGAATATGTTGGCTTTTGAGATTGTATTGGTTTGTTCCGATACTTTTCTCTGAGCCCGTACGAATTATAAGGCTTTGGATGCATCTTAACTTTCTTACTTCTGGAGGTTGAGGGGCCTCTATCCCCTTGCATTCATATTAATCGCAAAACCTTCCAAGCTGTTTCTATTTGATATCGAAGAATTGAGCTTGTTTTGAATCTTTGACTCATTGCAAAGTCTGAGTCCTTCTTCTATGATGAAGGATGCTATTGACCCGTATGACAAAGTCTGCCATGGAATTGTTCCATTATACTTTGTTTTAAGACCGTCTTTGATCCTTCTTGGGAAGTATTTTGGTAGTCCATTGACAAAATTCTCTTTCCAGAATTCCAACGAACTGTCTGTTCTAATAAGAACTTTGCACAAATACATGTCTTTGTACCACCTGAAATCTCCTAAGGTGGGGCACTTCAGGTTCATGAGTATTTCGGCGGATCTTTCCTGGTATTTCAAGGGGTCGCCAACGAAGAATTCTATAAGGGTATAAATGAGGGTGTTGACAGCATCCTCTACCCTTTCATGTTGTACTTCGATCCTAGTTGATGGACCTTCCTCTTTGATGATTTGTGTAGTTGGCCTAATGACATGGTGGCATAATATCTGTTGGCGAGTGGCTTCATCGAGATATTTGTCCCACCAGTCCTTGAGTTGCCCGGTAAATCCGTTCACTAAAACTTGAGCTATTTATGGCCCTGTAATTTATACGCGCCTGCGGCCATCATCATTTCATTGACAACATTCATTATTTGATAGTCGGACAATCAATCGATATTCCATTTATAGATTGGTAGACCATCGCAATGAGCTTGAGTTTGTAGAGTCTTTTCTTCGAATTAAATATTCGGAAAAGACGGTTGAGGATACCAGTTTTTCTGATTACTGGTATTATTTTGACTTCTCCTGGAGATTCTTTCAATTTAATTGTAGAGAGGCTCTTCTACCTCATCTAAAATCACGTCTTCGAATTCGTGAATTTCGTCGTCATTGTTAACGACATTAACAGATGAATCCTGATGTGTTATCCCAGGATTTAGGATTCTATCCAACTTTTCTTTTATTTTGGCCATCGCGGCCTCTTCTTTTGAAATCCTCTTTGTAAATACGTTGAGGTTTGCCGGTCTGAGTATTGGGATTGACACATCGACTTTCGGTACAGAGCTGCCCACTTGTTCTTGCAGAGTACCAGAATTTTTTGAGATTTTTCCCTCGATACTCTCAAGCTGGGTGGAGATCGTGGATAAAATCTTGTTTGAATAATTATTTTGATGCTGGATATTCTTGATATCCTTTAGGGTCGGATTACCCTTTTCTAGTCCTCCTGGGATAGTTTTGAAAGGACTAGCTTTGACCTTTTCTCCGTAATAATTGTCAAATTCGACTTCTTCCAGCGGAGGATGTTTTGAATATACTTCGCTTCTTCTGGTAGTCTTCCAGCTTCTTTGAGTCGAAGTGCATATTTGCAAAATATTTTCTTCAAACCATTCAGAGAATGATATGTTTTCTTCTATGGTTGCCATATGAGAATACCATTGAGCACTTAATTCACTTCGCTCAGCTTCTTTGTAGGTTTGGAAGAAAGCTTTTCTCTTTGAAGAGTTGGCAGCTGACATAAAATCTGCCTTCAATAATTCTTTGTCTATCAGAAAATCAGCCGTAATGACATTTAGTTGACTTTCGTAGACGGATTAAGTATCCATATCCATATGGGTTGGAGATCTTGAGCCATCTTCATAGTGGATTGATGCCCTTTTTTTTTTTATCATAACTAACATCTTTTACCTTTAAGGGGTCATACATTGATCTTGAAACTCCCGACGTACTTGGTCTAGAACTCAAGAATTCTTTTACTTTTGATTCTGACGAGGGTTCTTCGCTGAATTTTATTTCAACGCTTCCATCATCATGTTCGATGATTAGTAATGGGTTTTGAGATTTCTTTTTCCTCAGAAGATTAGCATCTTCTACTTTCCAGAGAGTATTTCTGGTTATTTGATCCCAAGAAAGAGTTTTTGTTACAGTCACCAAGGACTTTCCAATATTTGCCTCTATGAGCATGGTTGATCCTTTTGGCGAGGATCTTAATGCTCTTGGAGAAATATTTGTATTCACGAGTTTGTAATAAACCCTGAATATGACAACTGAAGAATGAGTTTCAGCCTTGATGTTCAAAATTTTTTATTGTAAGTCCAGCATGAGGGTTGATAATATGTGCGGGTCGTGGAGCGACAAGGTAAAATTTGGATAACAATTGAAATAGACTAGTTCATTCTCTAGATTGGATTGAACCATTCCCAATAAAGAATTTGAGAAATCATTGAGTAAAATTGAAGGTTGAGATTTGGTATATAGTTTTAGGATCTACCTTTGGAATAATCCAATTTTGGAGTTGATCTTCGATCCTGGTAATCTGATATTCTTGATTGACAGTATTTGAGATTGTGAGATTTTCTCCCCCTTCTATGTTCATTTGAACTTTCTTCTTCCTTGGTAGAACATTTGAAATGGTTTGATTTTCTAAGCTTTCTCATAAATTTGTTCATAAGAAGATAGATAAGATAAGAGATAGAGTAGATTAATTTTTCTCTCAACTCTTCAATTGATATTCAAGAGAGAGCTATCGGCCGATTGATGCTCTCCTTACATTGATGAAGTCGTTTTTATAGACTTCGGATTTGAACGTGAATTTGAAAAACACCAACTAAGAGATAAGATCAAATCTAACAGGACAGGACCCTGCAAGATCTGCTTTCCTAAAAGTAAGAAAAGGCATAAAGCAAACTAATAATTTAAAAGACTAATAATTTACAAACACTGATAATTCACATGTAAGCCTTCACTTTGTGGCTGACAAGTTGTCAATCTTTGTTTTGTCTCTGATATAGGTGTCAGGTTGTAGATAAGATTTTCTTCAGAATTTTTCATATGACTAAGCACCAAAGCTTGCCAACGGACTTACTGCGCTTCCCGCGTCTTACCACCTGGAACACAAGGGCTATTCGCTCAGCTATCACATACTCCAAATTCTTCTGAATCTCTCTTATCATCCTCCTGGTTTACACTATCGTTCTTAAAGATCGAGTAACTCCTCTTCCCTCACAAAAATTGAGAGGCTGGCTCTGATACCATTCCTACGCTTAATGACTTGAGCCCTTACAATTTACATGAGCTCTATCATCCTAGCTTAATTTACATATTCCAAATACAATTCTTAATGTACATACAAATAATTAGATGAAAGTGGAAATCCATATTCATCAATAATGTGATGAAAATGGAAAAAGTGAAAATAATTAAAGTGGGAAAAGTGAAAATGATAAAGAAAAAGATAGAAGACAAACAAACATGATGAGATATGTGAGGAAATATGTTTCATCCTGACATATTTCACCTACGATTCTTTTTTTTTTTTTTTTTTTAATGTTGTAGCGGATACTCGATTCTAGGCATGAAAACTATCTCGATAGACCAATGTAGTCTTTCCAACATGTTTTGTCCTCATTCACATGCATCCTAGGAAAATTTCTAAAAGGTCTCCCAACATATAATTGCTCCGAGTAAAGCATGCTTAACCATGTGGTCCTATGCTTGAGCTACCGTAAAGGAAGGTGCTCCTTGGTTGTATAGGTAGTATCTTTCAAGTCTTTTAAACATTTCTTAATCGTCTTATCCTCACGGTCGCTCTTATAAGGATGTGATCTTAGGTGATTCATGTACCCATAATTTACTCAGAAGTCACACTTATTCACATAGTATTGTTTTTTCATAAATTATTTTTTCAACCAAATTTAATAAATTCAAAGTAAAAAAGAAAAAAAAAAGTAAAATAAAATGAAATTTGAGATAAATGGAAAAGAATATTACTTTAACCTCTTTTTTAATTATTATATGGATAAATATATTTTTGTTCTAATAATTGTAATATTATATATATTACATAAATTTAGTAGTTACTCAATTGAATTTTTGTTTGAGCTTTTTTTTTTATTATTATTATTTTAATCAAACTAATATGTTTTTCATGACAAACAAAATGTTAGTTAATATGTAAAGGAACGTCGGAAAGAGAAAAATAAAATTTAACAAATATGAAATAGAAGTTTTAGTCGTAAAAAGTACACCTAGTTGAAGAACAATCATTATATTGAGTACAAGATCTACTAATTTTGCTACAGCATAGCAATATAGCATAACGTGAGACATCCGATCCCTTCAAAAACTTTTTTTCAGAACATGCCCACTAGTAGATTCATTGACAAAGAGGGGCTCTGTGGTGGACCTCTTGACAACTGCAATGGAGATTCATCGTCTCCATCTTTTAAGGTAGGTGTTGTTTCTATCGTTCTAATTATGATCATCTTATATTGCATGTGACATCCATTCGAAATGGAGCAAAACAAGGAAAGAAAATCTATGGATTTGGATGTCTATTTCCCACCTATGGAAAAAATTTCTTCCCAAGATCTAATTGAGGCCACTATTACTTTTCACGAGATATGTACTTATGGCGGGACTGTATACAAGGCAGTGATGCATTCTAGACTGGCCATTACTGTCAAGAAGTTAACTCAAACAGGGAAGGGAGTAATATCGATAATAGGAAAGAACCTGTAAAGTATTTTCAGAGTTTGTAGTATATGAGGTAATGGTTATGTTACCCAACTATTGCTTAGATTTTGCATTTGTTCTAGGATTCAATAAAGTATTCTCTGTATAATTTTTAAAATGAGCTATTTTGTTCTTGATTCTCAATCTTGTAAGTTTCTAAGGTTCATAATTCCTTGAGGTATAAGTTATAACATGCATTCGTAAACATATGAATACATCGTAATAACAAACATGAGTTGTTCTAGAAGGTCATACATTCATAATGAATTCCTTAGAGGATTCTAGAAGGGTCTTGACTTTTGTGTCTTGAGGTGTTTCCTTTAGGTGTTTCTTATTGAACATAACTCCTTGTCCTTATGAATAGGCCTCAAAACAAGTAGCGAGTCATTTGGAACACATATAGACCTTGAATTTAAATAAGTTGTCCTAGGGGCATTTTGGTAATTTTATCTCTAATTTTTGGTTTTGCTAATCAACGTGTTCCAACAACTTTCAAACATCATCACATCTTGAGACATCACATAATAAGGTCTACCACATAAGTTAATAGCATTTGGAGGTCTTTTAGGTCATGAACCATAGTTAGATATCCTTAGGGGTAATATAGTTTTGCACCATTTCTTTGTTTACCTACTTATCCTTCCTTATCCAATGTAACACCCCAAAAAACGAAGAAAAGCCATAAATGTAAGACTCAATGAATGCAAGAAAAGAAATCAAGAGGATTGATCAAGGACAACAGTCTTAATAATGACCAAGAAGAGATGAAGAATTGTTAGGAAAATTATGGAGTTTTTTTTTTTAGAAAAATAGTAATAATATATTCTGAACGTGACAAACTACTTAATGACCCCTGAAGATATGGATAATTACGAAACTTCCATTATGACAAGAATCAGATGATCAACCGTGACCATCTACACAAAATCCATCGAATCTCGACTCTCAGCCTATTGGAGCAAAGATCTTAAACAAGGTAAGGAGTTTGACCCATATCGAATCTCGACTCTCAATAGTGACCATCTCGACTCTCATTACTTGTGGATTCATAGACTAGTCGGAGCAAAGAATCCAAGCCCTATATTCTCCACCTTCAAATATCTTAAACAAGGTAAGGGTTTAACCCATTTGTAGAATGACATCTCTTTCATCATCATTAGGACCTCCAATAAGATGGAATACATACTTTATGATGAAGTTTTAAAATCAGGTAAGACTAAAAGTGTATTGGACATTCAAAATTATCTATATTGTACGTTTAGTCCACGACAACCTTTCAACTTTATATCTATTTGGTCCGTAAACCTAAGACTATGTCCAATAGGTCTCTAAATTTTCATTTTTTTAAGTTCAATATTTTAGGAGTAAGAAATTGAACTACCGAACTTTGTGATCTTAATTCATACCGTATCTACTAAATTATGCTTAGGGTAGTTCATACCTTATTTGCAAACGGTCAAAATGTATGGGTCAAACTACTATAATACGACAGTTTCTCATTAGTGGAAGCATTTGCGGGTCAAACTAAACTGAGTTTATTATGCGAGTGTCGCCCATCGGACAACTTGAGAGTCATAATAAACAAATTCCATTATGCAATTGATGTAAGACCGTGACACTAATCATGTCAATTTGAACAAACTTATAAAATGAATTGTTTTTAATGGGTGGCTATAAATTCAATTGATAATTCCATAGTAAATAGATTAGCAAATAAAAATAATGATATTCTTCGAGACTGCGCCCACATTGAAATCGGACCCATTTTCATCGAAATAATATAGACAAGTAACGTAACATTAAAAGCTAATGAGATGTTTAAATTTTATAACTAATAAAAAAAAGAAAGAAAGTTAATTTGGTTTTGTATTCTTGTCATATTTGAGTTCAATTTATGTTCGAAAAATGATGGGAGATTTCGATAAATGAGGGCAAATAATTCCGATCAAAGTGGAAAAAATTAATAAATAAGTATTTTATGCATTGAAATACCTTAACAAATCTTAATAATATAATTCATTAAAACTAGTACACCGTATCAAATTTATATCGATTTATTATAATATCATAATCAAAACCCTCAAATTCATGGATATATCGATTTTTTATATTCATTTAGCTGGCCATGTGTAGCAAATATCATACAATTTGGTTTTATAGTTGAACATACAAATACTGATAAGATAAGGAATCACTACAAGGGGAGTAAGATTCGGATTACCTTGTTGGTCGAATATCTCAAGGCAAGAACACTTGATTGAGATTCGAATCACTCCACAAGCAAGATCGATCATGTCTAGCTTGAATGACTCTTGTTGATCAAATATCTCAAACACTTGTTTGAGATTCGAATCACTCCACAAGCAAGATTGATCATGTCGAGCTTGAATGATTCTACATGCAATCTAAACTACATAGAATTGAAAAGAAACTTAGTCATTGGCTAAAGAAAAGCACAAATGCTTCTTTTACTATATTCTCCAAGTCTTCTTACAAATACAACATACATGGCTTTATATAGCCTCAAAATGAAACTAGTAAAGGCATTCCAAGAGTTGTAACATTTATACTTAATGGCCATAATGAGTCATTATGTAAATGTAACCTAAAAATACAATAACTCTAAATTACTCTAAATTGTAACCCACCCAAAATTTACAACAATCAAACTTCATTCTTCTTCAATGTAGCATGAGTTGAAACATCCTTTGATAATTTTGACAACCTTTTCTTCACATTTTCATTGAAGTATATTGTATGATTGATGTCTCTTGATTCATATCATTCTCCACTCCTTCAAGAGGATTCGTCCTCAAATCTATTTGTGTAACTTTGCTGCAAAAAATAAGTTATGGAAATACGACGGACCTCACAACACTCTCTCAAGAGTATATGCTCAAGGAATTTTAGGCCACTCTATTTGCACTCATTTACACAAATGAAGCTCTCATTCTCACCTCTCAAAATTTTAAATAGAGCAAAGATTGAATTTTGAACTCTGGGTTGATTAAAAACTAAAAATATGAAAATAAATAAAAATCAAATTGAGAAGAAACGCAAAGGAAACATATATCCGATCTTGAGCCTGAAGCTCTGATACCAAATGATAAGATAAGGAATCAACTACAAGGGGAATAAGATTCGGATTACCTTGTTGATCGAATATCTCAAGGCAAGAACACTTGATTGAGATTCGAATCACTCCACAAGCAAGATTGATCATGTCGAGCTTGAATGATTCTACATGCAACCTAAACTACATAGAGTTGCAAAGAAACTGAGCCGTGGCTAAAGAAAGCACAAATACTTCTTTTACTATATTCTCCAAGTCTTCTTACAAATACAACATACATGGCTTTATATAGCCTCAAAATGAAACTACTAAAGGCATTCCAAGAGTTGTAACATTTATACTTAATGGCCATAATGAGCCATTATGTAAATGTAACCTAAAAATACAATAACTCTAAATTGTAACCTACCCAAAATTAATAACAATCAAACTTCATTCTTCTTCAATGTGGCATGAATTGAAACATCTTTTGATAATTTTGACAACTTTTTCTTCACATCTTCATTGAAGTATATTGTATGATTGATGTCTCTTGGTTCATATCAAATACCATGTTCAACCACTAACCACAAACATAGAGTATCGTTGCATTGGGTTCTATCTCTATCATCCTTGTATATATCAAAGTAATGAGACCATCCAGACCACTGGAAGGTGCAGTAAAATTGTGTTGAGCCCCAAAAGTTTGGTCGAAAACTAAAAGCGTAACCGCTCAAAGGTGGGAGATTATGGACTCCCAAGTCATCATCACCAGATTTGCAGTGAATAGTGAGCTGATCATGACTTCTTAGAACATTTGTTATGTTTACTGTAATCGGTGGGTTTCGGAAGATTTTTCCATCGATGTTAGTAAATAGGGTAGCAAAGAACAATGACAATAGGAGAGACCGTGAAAGTGTTGAAAATGAATTCATTTTGTAAATATGAGAATATTTGTGCTCGATTTGTTCCACTTTTATATGAGTAAAATTAGGTTCCATTGTCAATTACACCCACTAAAACTAAAGAAACATATTATTGTTATATTGGAAATGGGTAACCACCACCATGTTAAGCTTGTATATTTTTTTATTTATTATTAGTAATATTTTAGTTATTTTCAAAACCACGAATGGGAGCTATTGTTAACCATATGTTGTTAGCAGTAACATCGGTTCTAAAGTGTAATGCAATGGTCCTTTAAATTTAAAGTTGATGAACAAGGATGACGTTTCAATATTTTATATTCTTGTTGTGAATGAAGGCAATTATGGACATGTTTGGTAACGAATTCTCCTTCATTGTTTACAATAAAAATAGAACAATGTTTGTTAACCGGTTTTTTAATTGAAAAATATACATTTGAAACTCGTTAGGGGTCTTATGGAAACTCCACGAGAGAGTAGCATGAATGAGTTAAACAATACTGAGTAAGTAATCAATTCATGGGTGTTTTTGAAAAACTCAATTAATTTTTTTATTAATTATTCTATAATCTCTTAAAATAATTTTTTTGAAGTATCTAGAGGGTGATTTTTCAAAATATATATTGAGATTGAATTAAAAAAAATGTAATTCAATGTTTTAAAATAAATAAATAGATTTTTTTAATATATTAATATTTTATTTTTATTGAAAATAAAATTTAAACAAATGACCGGGCCTTACCCAACCGTTCAAATATTCATTGGTGTGGGTTGATTCCATTATTTAATATGGGTTGCTTAGGTTAAAAAATTTACAGTCAAATAATGGAATTGGATCTAAAAAATGTCTCAACAAAACCTAATGCAACCCATGAACACTCCATAGTGTGCAATTACGATATCATACTATGAGAGTTACACTCATCACAATAATGTCAAAAAATATTAACTCCGATTTAGTTTTTTTCACCGTGTGGTTCTTATTAAGATTTCAGCTTTAAGTAGAGAATGACGATGATTCGATACATTTAGCATAAGACATTGGGGATGCTCTAATCCTCAGCGTGGATAGTCCGATTGAATCTTGGATTTTGGATTCAGGTGCGTCTTTTCATTCGTCTCCAAATAAAGAGTTGTTTCGAAATTTCAAGTCTGGAAGTTTCGAGATGTGTATCTTGCCAACAACAAAGATTTGAAGATCGAAGTAAAAGGGGATGTCTGCATAAAAATTCCGGCAGGAAATTAGTGGACATTAAAGAATGTTAGATATATTCCTAGTCTCAAGAAGAACTTGATCTCTATTGGTCAGTTGGATAGCACAGGTTATGCAACAAAGTTTTGTAAGAGTTCGTGGAAGATTGTGAAGGGTGCTATGGTGGTAGCACGTGGCACAAAATCTGGAACTTTATACACCACTACAGGGTGTATGAACAGTGCTGCTGTTGCTGAAGTATTTCAAATTGAAGTATATGGCACAATAGACTTGGACATATGAGCGTTAAAGGAATGAAGATGCTGGAAGAAGTTTTTGGAAGGTATGAAATCTGTTGATATGAGTCCTAGTGAGAACTGCGTTATGAGCAAACAGAAACGAGTTAGCTTCACAAAGATTGCCAGAGAATGAAGAAAAGTACTGGGACAACGAAGCCAGTGGGAGTTGAGGTTGAGTTGCAGAACAATTCACAGAGTGATGTTGCTACAGATACTCGAGAAACTCCTGAGACTGTTGCTGAGAAATTAGAGGTGAAGCAAGTGGAAGCTGAGGTTGAGTTGCTAAAAGATTCACATAGTGATGTTGTAGCGGATACTCAAGAAAATTCTTAGACTCTTGCTAAGGAACCAGTGGTGAAGCAAGTTGGAGTTGAGGGTTTAGTGACTTGAGCCCTTACAATTTACCTGAGCTCTGTCATCCTTGCTTAACTTACATATTCAAAATACAATTCTTAATGTACATACAAATAATTAGATGAAAGTGGAAATTCATATTCATCCGAACATGGAAAAAGTGAAAATAATAAAAGTGGGAAAAGTGAAAATAATAAAACAAAAGATAGAAGACAAACAAACATGATGAGATATGTGAGGAAATATTTTTTATCCTGACATATTTCACCTACGATTTTTTTTTTTCAAATAGTTTAACGACTATTCAGTCATTGATGATGATATTTACGGAGGTGGTTGAGAATCCAAGAATGGATCATTGAGACCATAAATCGTGTCTTCCTCTTCTTTTTCTACAATAGAAGGAGAAGATGTAGAACCGACTAATGCGGCCTCTTGAAGAAGCTTTTGAAAATCAGCTTCCGAAGTTGTCTGGGCTAATGCAGCGAGTAGCTTCGACTTTGAATTAAGGAATTCGGAGGTTCTCTGATAGCTAGACCTTTACCGCTTTGATATCTCCGTGGGTACAAGTATATTTATCCCACCATTTGATTTTAATAGTTTTGTACTTGTCTTTTTCTGAAATCTAGATTTGCCAAAATCCTGATTTCATATCAAATTTTGAAAATACTTTTGCATTTCAAATTCTTTGCATTAAATATGATTTATTTGGAATTGGATATCTAATCCATTCCAAAACCTTATTTAAGGGTTTGTAGTTTATTACCAGTCGTGGGACTCCACGTTCCTTCTCTGCCTGGTTGTTGATGTAAAAAGCCGCACATGACTAGGGGCTTTTTGACGTCTTTATAAGACCCTTCTGCTAAAGATCATTGATTTCTGCTCTGCAGAATATTAGTAATTCCTTATTCATTTGAATAGGCCGGGCCTTCGTAGGAATATTTTTCTCCTCGAAGTTTTTGACATAAGGAAGATTAACTATATGTTGCTTCCTATTCCAAAAGGCATTAGAGATAGTTGAACAAATCTTCTTTTCTATTTGAGTTTGTCAAGTTTTGATTTTAGACTGGACGGTCTTACTTTGAATTTGTTCTTCTTTTCTTTTGAATGAAATTTCTTCCTTCAAAAAAGAAATTTGTTTTTCTTTATAATTTAATACATTTATTGATTGAATAATTGTATTCTTTTGAAGGTTATTTATTCCACTAATCCTTATAGGAGAAAGGAAATTATAGTTTATCTTCTTTTCTAGGGCTTTTGACTATAATCCCCATTTCAGTTATTTTAAAAGGGAATAATTGAGTAATGAAAGGAGTACCTCGGATTAGTTCTTGTCCTAAGTCCTTTACTAAAAGGAAGAAATTTACGAAGCAAATTCCGTCATTACAAACATGGACTTTAGATAATTTGTAATTAATTTTGAGTCTATTGTTATTTGCACCTCTAAGGCCCTCAATAGTTTTTTTCAAAATACTTTGTAGGTATTAGGCCTTCTTGAATGCAATTTTGATCGGCTCCAGTATCTATAAGAGCGTTTAGTGTGATTTTGAAATAATAAATTTTTAGGGTAACGAGAGCGTACCATTTTTTATATTGAGAAGTGGTGATGGCTCCAACAAAGGAACTTTGAAAGTCATCCTCGTCCAGATTTGGTTGCGCCGTTTCCTTTTGTTCGGGCAGCCGTTCCTGAAGATTGAGAACTTCTTGGCGAAGAATATAGGATTCTGACCTGGTTTCAGATCTTAATGCCTGTACTTCTTGTTTGAGATTATTAATCTCTCTTTGTAGGTCTTGAGTAGTGAGTTCTCTCGGTTTTTCAAACCTTTGGAGAAATGATTGGAAGTCTGTAGGGATTTCTTTCTTCCCTTTCAGGTGGCTTAGAGATTGTCATGGCATCTCTGAGTCATTGAACAATTTTCTGTTGAATTTCCGGATCTTGAACTTTTTCTACTACTTCGAGTAGAATTTCTTGATCCTTTGTAAGGACATTTATGCATCCTTCGCACGTCCTCTTTCCTTCTTGTCCTGATTCATATTCTGTGCTAGAATATGAATCGGATTCTTCTTGGAGTTCGAGGATTTCTTCCTCGCTTGATTTACTTTCTTCTTGAATATATTGGCTTTTGAGATTGTACTGGTTTGTTCCGATATTTTTCTCTGGGCCTGTACGAATTATAAGGCTGATAAGATAAGGAATCAACTACAAGGGGAATAAGATTCGGTTTACCTTGTTGATCGAATATCTCAAGGCAAGAACATTGTTTGAGATTCGAATCACTCCACAAGCAAGATCGATCATGTCTAGCTTGAATGATTCTTGTTGATCAAATATCTCAACGCAAGAACACTTGATTGAGATTCGAATCCTCCACAAGCAAGATTGATCATGTCGAGCTTGAATGATTCTACATGCAATCTAAACTACATAGAATTGCAAACAATTTTAGTCATTGGCTAAAGAAAAGCACCAATGCTTCTTTTAATATATCTTCCAAGTCTACCTTACAAATACAACATACATGGCTTTATATAGCCTCAAATGAAACTATTAAAGGCATTCCAAAAGTTGTAACATTCATACTTAATGACCATAATTAGCCATTATGTAAATGTAACCTAAAGTAAATAAAATGTCTTAAAATACAATAATTCTAAATTACTCTAAATTGTAACCCACCCAAAATTTATAACCATCAAACTTCATTCCTCTTCAATGATACATGAATTGCAACCTCTTTTGATAATTTTGACTACATTTTCTTCACATCTTCATTGAAGTATATTGTATGAATGATGTCTCTTGGTTCATATCAAAGGCTTTGGATGCGTCTTAACCTTCTTTCTTCTGGAGGTTCAGGGGGCCTCTATCCCCTTGCATCCATATTGATCGCAAAATCTTCCAAGCTCTGTTCTATTTGATATCGAAGAATTGAGCTTGTTTTGAATCTTTGACTCATTGCAAAGTCTGAGTCCTTCTATGATGAAGGATGCTATTGACCCCTATGACAAAGTCTGCCATAGAATTGTTCCATTATACTTTGTCTTAAGACCGTCTTTGATCCTTCTTGAGAAGTGTTTTGGTAGTCCATTGACAAAATTCTCTTTCCAGAATTCCAACGAACTGTCTGTTCTAATATGAACTTTGCACAAATACATGTGTTTTTACCACCTGAAATCTCCTAAGGTGGGCCACTGGTTCATGAGTATTTTGGCGGATCTCTACTGCTATTTCAAGGGGTCGCCAACGAAGAATCCTATAAGGGTATAAATGAGGGTGTTGACAACATCCTCTACCCTTTCATGTTGTACTTCGGTCCTAGTTGATGGACCTTACTCTTTGATGATTTGAGTAGTTGGCCTAATGATAGAGCGACTTAATATCTGTTGGCGAGTTGCTTCATCGAGATATTTCTCCCACCAGTCCTTGAGTTGCCCGGTGAATCCGGTCACTAAAACTTGAGCTACTTGATGGTCGGATTTATGGCCCTGTAATTTATACGCGCCTGCGGCCATCATCATTTCATTGACAACATTCATTATCAGATAGTCGGACAATCCATTGATATTCCATTCATAGATTGCTAGACCATCGTAATGAGCTTGAGTTTGTATAGTCTTTTCTTCGAATTGAATATTTGGAAAAGACGGTTGAGGATACCAGTTTTTCTTATTACTGCTATTATTTTGACTTCTCCTAGAGATTCTTTCAATTGGATTTTAGAGAAGCTCTTCTACCTCATCTAAAATCTCGTCTTCAAATTCTTGAATTTCGTCGTCATTGTTAACGACATTGACAGATGAATCCTGATGTGTTATCCTAGGATTTAGGATTCTATCCAACTTTTCTTCTATTTTGGCCATCGCGGCCTCTTCTTTTGAAATCCTCTTTGTAAATACGTCGAGGTTTGCCAGTCTGAGTATTGGGATTGACTCATCGACTTTCGGTACAGAGTTGCCTGCTTGTTCTTGCAGAGTACCAGAATTTTTTGAGATTTTTCCCTCGATACTCTCAAGCTGGGTAAAGATCGTGGATAAAATCTTGTTTGAATAATTATTTTGATGCTGGATATTCTTGATATCCTTTAGGTGGGATTGCTCTTTTCTAGTCCTTCTGGGATAGTTTTGAAAGGACTAGCTTTGACCTTTTCTCCGTAATAATTGTCAAATTCGACTTCTTCCAACGGAGGATGTTTTGAATATACTTCTTTTCTTCTAGTAGTCTTCCAGCTTCTTTGAGTCGAAGTGCATATTTGCAAAATATTTTATACAAACCATTCGAAGAATGATATGTTTTCTTTTATGGTTTCCATATGAGAATACCATTGAGCTCTTAATTCACTTCGCTTAGCTTCTTTGTAGGTTTGGAAGAAAGCTTTTCTCTTTGAAGAGTTGGCAGCTGACATAAAATCTGCCTTCAATAATTCTTTGTCTATCTGGAAATCAGCCGTAATGACATTTAGTTGACTTTCGTAGACGGATTGAGTATCCATATCCATATGGGTTGGAGAACTTGAGCCATCTTCATAGTGGATTGATGCCCTTTTTTTTTTTTATCATAACTGACCTCTTTTACCTTTAAGGGGTCATACATTGATCTTGAAACTCCCGAAGTACTTGGTCTAGAACTCAAGAATTCTTTTACTTTTGATTCTGACAAGGGTTCTTCGCTGAATTTTATTTCAACGCTTCCATCGTCATGTTCGATGATTTGTAATGGGTTTTGAGATTTCTTTTTCCCCGAAAGATTAGCATCTTCTATTTTCCAGAGAGTATTTCTGGTTATTTGATCCCAAGAAAGAGTTTTTAGAACAGTCACCGAGGACTTTCCAATATTTGCCTCTATAAGCATGGTTGATCCTTTTGGCGAGGATCTTAATGCTCTTGGAGAAATATTTGTATTCATGAGTTTGTAATAAACCCTAAATATGACAACTGAAGAATGAGTTTCAGCCTTGATGTTCAAATTTTTTGATTGTAAGTTCAGCATGAGGGCTGATAATATGTGCGGGTCATGGAGCGACAAAGTAAAATTTGGATAACAATTGAAATAGACTGGTCCATTCTTTAGATTGGATTGAACCATTCCCAATAAAGAATTTGAGAAATTTTCATGTCTCTTATCTCGGAAGGAGATAAGGACTGGGATATCTAACCCAAGTCTGAACAATGGTTTTACAGCGACTTGGACAAGACCGACGTGAAGATAGTTAAACTCTTCATGGTGTTGGAGTATAAGAGATTTTGAAAAAAGATTAAGAGATTCCCGATTGCTATGAATTGGGATGTTTGTCTCTGAGAATTTGATGCATGATCTTTGAGTAAAATTGAAGGTTGAGATTTGGTAGATAGTTTTAGGATCTACATTTGGAATAGTCCAATTTTGGAGTTGATCTTCCATCCTGGCAATCTGATATTCTTGATTGACTGCATTTGAGATTGTGAGATTTTCTCCCCTTCTATGTTCATTTGAACTTTCTTCTTCCTTGGTAGAACATTTGAAATGGTTTGATTTTCTGAGCTTTCTCAGAAATTTGTTCATAAGAAGATAGATAAGATAAGAGATAGAGTAGAATATTTTTTCTCTAAATTCTTCAATTGATATTCAAGAGAGAGCTATCGGCTGATCGATGCTCTCCTTACATTGATGAAGTCGTTTTATAGACTTCAGATTTGAACGTAAATTTGAAAAACACCAACTAAGAGATAAGATCAAATCTAACAGGACAGGACCCCTGCAAGATCTCTGCTTTCCTAAAAGTAAGAAAAGACATAAAGCAAACTAATAACTTAAAAGACTAATAATTTACAAACACTGATAATTCACATGTGAGCCTTCACTGTGTGGCTGACAAGTTGTCAAACAAACATGATGAGATATGTGAGGACCTGACATATTTCACCTACGATTTTTTTTTTTAATGTTGTAGCGGATACTCGATTCTAGGCATGAAAACTATCTCGATTGACCAATGTAGTCTTTCCAACATGCTTTGTGATGTAAAATTCACAAGAATAAGTGCAAGTATACACTATCACAAGTAGCAAGTAATAAGTAAATTATCTATTCCACAGGGAATCTATCTTTTTGGTTAATTTTATCGCTGGAAATTAAGTGAGTTTTTTAGTAATATTCAAATGGGTGTTGGAGATTTTAACTATTTAAACAGAACTAAAACAGAGTACCACTGCTGTCGAAAAATAGAAAATGATGAGAAAATCAACTATAATGAGGAAGGTTCGGCTAAGAGAGATTAAATAGATAAGTTGTTGAGATTTTAGTTCCTTTTAATAGATTCTCAAGCCCACTTCTGAAGACCATGAATGGTGATTATTTTCATAATCGTTGTAATTTCTATTAACAAGGCTCTAGGAGAAGAATTATTCCTAACCCTTCTATTACCCCTCAAGTCTCCTTGCTATGGAACTAGAGTATTAAAGAGGATTTCATTGCTCCCTCTTTTCTCCAGAATAAGAGAACAACTATGTATGTAAAGTAGCTAATTAAACATACATGTAAATCATTAACAACAACTCTTTAATAAACTAAAATCATACCGTCAACATACTTAAACTATATAAAACTCTCTCGCCTCCCCTATTAAGTTTAGCTTTCCATACAAACTGAATTAACAAAGGAATCCGCATCTTCATCATGTAAAATTGATGGAATAAGGAAATAGAGAGTTATCCCGGTTTGAGCTCTCACGTCCACCTCCTTGCCCTAATCAATCCTTGTTGGTCTCCTTTTCCTTCTGCTGTCAACAGCTGCTGGATTAGGGTTTTCTTCTTCTTCTTTGGTTTCACTACAGTTCACTGCAGCAGAAGCTGCTACTATGTAATTCGATTTTCTCCCCAAAATGTGGCTCTTCTCTTCTTGGTCTTTCTTTTACTTTTATATTGAGCATGGGTTCCCCTTTAGGGCTGAAAAGAAATAAGTAGTACACATAGGATGTTTCTCATTGGGTAGTCAATGACCCACTTGGACTGCTGACGTGGATTTATCATTTCCATGTCATCCCCCATTTGTTTCCAAATTCGCTACTCCCACATGGTTTAGCATAAATGTCTGAAATTTTACCACATAACTCAATTAAATATACAATTAAGATCGATTTATGCCAAATCATATTTTTTTCACGTTGGACCGCAATAAACGATTTCATGCTCACTAAGTAGAATAAATGGGGTTATAAATGAGAAAATGGTGAATAAGAGTGCAATATTAACTCCAAAAAGACTTGATATGACTCTACTTTTAGATAGTTATCACACCCCCAAACTTAAAAGATTGCTCATCCTTGAGAAATCATTCTCTCCATTCTCCCATTTTTTTCTCATTAACAAAATGTTTGTAGAGTATTCATCAAATGCATGATTTAGATCACATTCTTTATATTCCTTCCTCAAATTAGTTTTTTCCCCACATTTCACCCTACACTTATCACCAAATCTTACAAGAAAAAAATAACACATTCCTCACTTCCACCGTATTCCCCAAAACACTTCTAAAATGATTACTATGCCTTTACCTTTGCTTTTGTGACTTGGCTTCAAAATTTATTTGATTAACTTTCTACATTTTTTTTTTCTCCCAAGAATCCTTCTAGTCATCCCCCTATTCTTTGGGAGCCTCCACTTGTGGTGCAAATCACCTAAGTCTTCAAGCGATGACTATATAGGCTAACACTCATTCTCCCTTAGCTCGACTCTTTTGATAGCATCCTGTAGTTTTCAGTGTGGCCACATTTGTGATGCAACTCACCTGAATAATAAGGATACCTTTTTTTTTTTTTTTTTTTTTTTCAAAAACACACCGCTCCACCTTTACTGTTTTATTTATCCATAAAGCATTTGACAATACATCCCTAGTTCTTGCACAAGACATCATGACTACATATGAAACAAAATATGCATGATCTATTACCCTTTCTAGAACTTCATGCTTCTAGGTTGCATGCATGAGCATGATTCAAAATTATATGCAGTCAATACAACAAAACAAACACAACATAAGGATGCATTCTTCTAAATCAGGCAGCAAGGTAAATCAGACGGCAAGGTTATAAAAGGTGTGGTAAGAGAATTCCCTTGATTTTAGGCATCATTAGATGAAGTGTTCTCTTCCTCCTCTACCGCATGCGATGATTCTTTGCGGCTCCACTCTTTAAAAATTTCATCTGGAAAACTTGGGAATACTAAATTTTTAGACTTGGTTCTTAAGACTTTATGTATTTCCTCATCCCTCTTTTTGACATAAGACCAATATGCCTTACAACTCCCTTCACTGTTTTCACACCAGCTAAGTAAAGCCTCTTGTTGTTTTAGCAGTTGATCCATATCGTCTGTTGCTCTGCTGTCCCTCCTTTTGCCACTGCTGGTACCATCCCTATGGGTTTCTATGTAGTCCATCAAATTCCTTACCTCAAGTCTTTCTTCTTCCTCATCAAAAGGGACTGCAGCCTCCAGGCACAACATGGTTATCAGCTGTGGAAAAAACAGCCTCCCCATTTTCTTACTTGCACATTTGACAATCTCACCGCTACAATCTTGCCCACATCGATGCTCAAATTCATTATGATTGCATACACAAGTAAAACTCTGTCAGCTAACAATGTAGTATCATGTGTAGTGGGTAGTAAGTTGGTTTTTACGAAGGCAGCCCAAACTTTCGCTTCGGGGTTGAGGTCTGCTGCTATTATCGTCCTTGCTCCTCCTCTCGAGAGTTGCCACCGTGTTTCTTCTATGGCTACCATCTTCAAGGCCATCTCAAGTTGATCATCCGATGGAGCTAGCACCATTTCGTTGAAGGTGGCATACTCAAAAGATTGTAGGTGAAACAGTTGGTTGATGGCTTTAGGGATCCAATCAACTATTTTTCCTCTTACTAATGTTGTGTACCCTTCCACTTGATCAATATGTGCGTAAAACTCCTTCACTATCGGCACTATAGCTTGTTCCCTTTTGTGACAGAACATCTCCCACCCTAGATCGTTGATGACGTTAAGAAAGGACTCCGGGAATGTAAGGTAAAATGCTGGGAACCTTCTTTCCACCAACACTACTCTTGACTTGAAGAGTTAATACCTGTTGTACGCCTCCTCGTTTGCGAATATTCCTTTTTGTGTTGGGAGGTTCTCCATTTTGTTCTTGCCCTTTTCTTTTCATTTCGAATCGGTGCCCGTTAGGAAGAGATCTTGATTTATTTCTTGCACTTCATCTTGCTGCACTTCTTTCTTCCCTTGCACCATTTTGTTCCCTCTTTTTCTCGGTGCCATGATTGTCGGTTGCAAGCTAATTTTTTTTTTTTTATCCTTGTTCTTGTAAGTGTGAAGGTGAATTGTTATCTCTTGTGGAAGTAGTTTGTATATAACACAAAGGATGACTTCTTGGGGAAGTAGTTTGCTGTCAAGCTGTAATTTTTTTTTATTATTTTATTATTTTTTTATTATTATTATTTTGAATACAGCGCTGCCAAAAAAAATTTTAAACAGTAATCTTTTTTTTTTTTTTTTTTTTTTTTTTTTTTTTTTTTTTTTTTTTTTTTTTTTAACATAGCAGTCTGCTGTATTCAAATTCAGACGGCTGCCAAAAATTTTTTAATGCAGCAGATTGTTGTAAAAAAAAAATTTTCCAACGTTTTCCTTTTTCTTGTTTGATATCAATTGATGTCATCTTTTTGTGTTGGTGTTTTGACTTGAGGTTTCGTGAGAAAGCGCACACAAATTAGATCAAATTCATGCAAATGAGGAAGAACGCGGTACTTCATGGCAACATACACCGAAAAAGAATAACTTTGACACTAATCACAACTTAGTATGTACCAAATGTAATTAACCTCCTTACTACTTTGAAATTAGCCTGGTTAACCACATCTAAAAATGTAAAAATGTAAAATAACATCTAAAAAAAACTATCATTTTAAGATAAGTGAAGATAACTATTTAAAAACAATTAAAAGTGCATAAATAAAAGGAGAAGAAAAACTAACTTGGCTTCCCGGGAGTTTGTTACCTGTTACCGTTTCTTGTCAGCTCCCGTTTGCTCCAAAATGTTTTATTTTTCAGCTTTTTAAGCTTAAAGAGGCAATGCCTATTTTACTTCTCCTGGCTTCAGTCTCTATCCATTCACTGTGAAATGTCTCCTTTCGTCTCCATGTTTTATCGTTATTGCCCCATAGGGAGTGACTTCTTCAACTATAAACGGACCAGACCATCTTGATTTTAATTTTCCAGGGAATAACTTCAGCCTTAGTTGAATAGCAACACTCTTTGTCCTTTGTAGAATTCTTTGGGCCTAATTTTGTTGTCATGCCACTTTTTTGTTTTTTCTTTGTACATCTTAGCATTTTCGTAGGCTAGGTACCTGAATTTTTCCAATTCATTTAGTTGCATTCGCCTCAAGTGTAATGACCCAGGAAAGAAAGAAAAAACAAACGAGAAAACGAGAAAACGAAAAAAAAAAAAAAAACTTAGTCGCCGGAAAACCCGCGAGTTTTCCGGCGACCGTCAAGTTTCGTGGAACCCACGTGAAACGACGGCCACAGCATGCCCAGCCTTCAGCCCACGACTCCCAGCACCATCAGGATACCTACAAAGGGAGAAAAGACAGACAACTATGAGAGAGAGAGAGATTTCGGAAAAAAAAAAAAAAAAAAAGTCGGTGAGTGTCCAGTTTCTCCGACGAACCCTCAAACAACCCTCAAATCGACACCAAATGACCTATTACCGCCACAAGAAGGATCCCTAACGAAAGCACGATAACTCAAGGTGCGTTTTGTGCTTTTTTGTAAACGCCGTCATCGGTAACTAAGGTCGGAAAATTAAGTATTTCCTAATCGTTCTTAGATCTGTGGTTTTAGGAACCTTTAGGCTGCAAAACTCCCAGAAAAGAAAGAACGACGACAAATAAAGAGGAAGAGGAAGAAAGAGGACCGAAATCGGAAATGAAAACGTTGCGGGAAGGAGAGAGAAAACTCACCGGAAAATCGGCCGGAGTCGGGTAAGGAAGACGAGGTCCACGGATCTGGGTCAACCCGAACCCAAAACCCGAGAGAGTCAGCCCATTCTTTCCCTTGGCCTCTACCTTCGGCCCAGCCCAACTACAGCGGCCCAAACCTCAAACCAGCCCAGAAGCTACGGTTCAGTTGAACCAACCCGAGACCAGACCATCAGTCCAATTGAGCCGGCCTGCAACCAAAAAAAAAAAACTTTCAGCCCAGCCCAATAAGCCGAGGCCCAACGATAGTCTTGGCCCAGTAGCCTCCGAAGCCCGCGACCCGGACCACGACCCGAATTGGATTGCGACCCGCGCTTCGGACCGACGCTTCCGCACGACGTGGCTCGCTCTACTACTGCCACGTGTCACATAGCGGCCCAGGTAGTCCCTCGGCTCGGCTCGGCGCGGCGCAAACGGCTCGGGCTCCCTCCGGCGACGCTCCAGCGGCTGTTCGGCTTGGCTCACCTGTTTTCAGCCCAATTTCCACTGTTTCGACCCTCCCGGATCTGTTTTCGGCCCCGATTGAGGTATCCGAGGCCATTTTAGAGCCGTATTTCACATTTGATTAATTATAGGGAAATTAATTGTGAAATACTAACAGAAAGTGGTGAACGGTGTGATAGGAAACAAACCCCGGCGACGTAGGAAGTAGCTCTTATAGAACGGGAGCTTACGCTTAGCTATTTAGGGAGTACTTCGGCCAAGTCCAACCAAGTAAGTGGCCTTACTATAGGATAGGCTAAAAAATTGTATGAGTTATGATGATGTGTGGATTACGATGCTTGATGATATGTGCAGTATATACATATTTTGATGAATGATGTACTTGATATGTTTGACGCACTTTGTGGCAATATGATGAGTATGATGATTGCATGATGTTTACCTTAATATGATGATGGTGTCCATATTGAGCATGCTAGATGATGATGAGTGTCATATTGCATCATGTCGTTAGATCGACATAGGACACAACCCTAAGAGCGTGAAAATGATATTAATATAAATATCCACGAGCATGTGTTACCTAGATTATCATGATTGCATGTGTTTGCATTAGCATGACCCCTATAGTGGGGTCACTTACTGAGTATTTCTTCGAAATACTCAGGCCGTGTGCCATATTGTTTATCAGGTAAAGGCAAGACTCTCATGTACGGTTAACGGTGGCATCGTGATCAGAGACTGTGGTGCGTGCATAGGATAGTTGCATATTTAAAATTCCTAGTCTTGGTTAGAATAGGGCGTTTGCATTTCATTCATTTATATTATTTTATTTGTAATCGTTTTTTTTTTTTTTTTGTTATCTTTTTGAACTCCAGCATGATGTTTGAAACACGTAAGTCCGGCAGTGTTTTCCAATTTTTTGAAGTTTTAAATTTTTCCGCTAATAAAGATAGCATTCTTAGATTTTTGTTCTGCATTAGAGATGAGCATGAGACGTTAGTGGCGACTCTAGATATGTGGAAATTTAAGGTCGTTACAGTTGGTATCAGAGCTCTAGGTTTTAGATTCTGTAGACTAGCCTACGATGTAGGCTTGGCACGCTCCACGGTCCTAACGTCGATGTCTCATCACCGTCAGGTACGCCTTGCATAAGATAAGAAAAGAGAAACGTTTTAAAACTCACATGCATTTTTTTTTATGTGGACATTACTGAAATGGTTGTGATATTTCACGTATTTATTATTTAAGAGTATGATGTCATGTGTTGCATGCTGAGTAATTTTGTTGGTGGTATGATATGATGTTTAGCATGATGAATGTTTACTTCCGTGGCGTTACGATGTATTGTATAGTGTGTGTATTGTTATTTATATATATACATAGTATTAAGGCCTTAGACTTAAGCAACCTTATATTGGTTTATAGAACCATGCAAGCGGACGAGGACGAGGAAGAGAAAGGGGAAGAGGAAGAGGAAGACGCGGATGGGGGCGACCCTGTCAAAGAGAAGTAGGACGAGGTGTGGCAGTAGAGGGCCCACCTAAAGAAAGATCAGAGACTGGGTCAGTAACAGTTACACCGCCCCTAGTCTTACCACCAGTTGAGCTACCTCCTCTAGCTCCACTGCAAGTTGAGCCTCCACCACCAGTAGAGCCTCCACCACAAGTAGAACCCCCACCCCAGCCTACCCTACCACTCCAAGTCGCACCTGAAGCTGCACCCCCAGCGGGTGGAGTAGATGCTAATACTAGGTTAATGTGTGACTCCATCCAAGCCCTAATTCAAACCTTGGTAACCACTCAGCAAACTAATCTACAACAGGCCTAGGAACAAGCCCAAGCACAGGCGTTGGCACTGGCACAGGTACAGGCACAGGCACAGGCACAAGCCAATGCTCAGGCCAATGCCCCAGTAAACCCTCTACAACTTGTTAGATGTTCAAACTGGATAAGGGATTTCAAGAGATACGACCCTCGACCATTCACTG
Organism: Cucurbita pepo subsp. pepo; assembly: GCF_057944985.1. Taxonomy (NCBI): domain Eukaryota; kingdom Viridiplantae; phylum Streptophyta; class Magnoliopsida; order Cucurbitales; family Cucurbitaceae; genus Cucurbita; species Cucurbita pepo. The sequence goes on from NC_141808.1 coordinate 10,946,761, forward strand.
GTTTCTTAGTAGACCCCATAGAAGCCCAAATGTGGATTGTAGCAGTGGAAACCACCTTTGAGACTATGGAGTGCCCAGAGAACCAAAAGGTCGCCTGTGCAACCTTCGTCCTACAAAAAGACGCAGAGATATGGTGGAGAGATAACAAAACCCTTCTTAACCCAAAAGGGGGACCGATGAACTAGGAACGATTTAAGGAGGCCTTCCTTAAGGAATATTATCCTAAGTCAGAGCGACTTAAAAGACAGTAGGAGTTCGCCCACCTGGTACAGGGCGGACTCACAGTGGAGAAGTACAATTGAGAGTTTAAGAGACTCAAGAGATTTGCACCGTCCATGGTGGACACTGAGGAAAAGATGACAGAGAAGTTTATATTGGGTTTGGAACAAAGAATCCGCCGCGTTGGAGGCGTTCAACCCAAAGACCTATGAGGAAGCCTTGAGAACTGCCAAGACTTTAGAGAAACCAAAAGATGAGAAACGACGTGAAGAGCCTGTCATAATTGGGTAGAAGCATCCTCATGAATCAGGAGGCTCTGACCGTCCACCACCAGCACGTAGGCACCGTTCCAATAACAGACCCGCTCCTAGATGAGATGAGCGACGCCCTCCCCGACGTACTGACAGGAACCCCAGGAATCAAGATGGGGCCAGAGGAAGGAGAGAGGAAGGGTGCACTATCTGTGGAAGACTACACGGTGGGAGGTGCATGGCTGGCAGCCGAGCGTGTTATAGATGTGGTCAAGAGGGGCACATCGCTGTGAACTGCACGACCGGAAACGCTGCAGCACAAGCAAACCCGCCCAGAGTAGTAGAGCAAACGGATCAACCAACACCACCGCGAGCTCAAGCTAGGGCCTACGCGTCAACCAGCAAGGACACTGGGAGGTCCGACGCCGTGGTGACAGGTACACTATCCATTTTAGATCATTTCACTTTTACCTTATTTGATTCTGGTTCCACGCATTCCTTTATTTCCATGCCTTTTGTTGTACACGCAGGGTTCGAATTAGAACCCTTATTGCATGAAATGTCTGTAAGCACCCCTGCGGGGGTAGACTTAGTATCTAGGGATAGAGTAAAGGATGACCAAGTAATCATAGGGAACCAAACTTTAAGCGTTGATCTTATGGTGGTAAACATGACAGATTTTGACGTCATACTAGGCATGGATTGGCTAGCTGAAAACCGAGCTAGTATAGACTGTCGCAAAAAGGAAGTAAAATTTTCACCACCGACAGGACCTACATTTAAATTTAAAGGCACAAGTACCGGGATTACCCCCAAGGTAGTATCGATGATGAAAGCAAAGAGGTTAGTCCAACAAGGTGGATGGGCTATATTAGCATGTGCTGTAGACGTAAAAGGAAAAGAAAGGACCCTAGTAAACGTGCCAATAGTAAACGAGTTCCCGGATGTATTTCCGGACGACTTACCTAGAATACCCCCTTCCCGAGCTGTCAACTTCGTCATCGAACTCGAGACGGGATGATAAGATAAGGAATCAACTACAAGGGGAATAAGATTCAGATTACCTTGTTGATCGAATATCTCAAGACAAGAACATTGTTTGAGATTCGAATCACTCCACAAGCAAGATCGATCATGTCTAGCTTGAATGATTCTTGTTGATCAAATATCTCAAGGCAAGAATACTTGACTGAGATTCGAATCACTCCACAAGCAAGATTGATCATATCGAGCTTGAATGATTCTACATGCAACCTAAACTACATAGAATTGCAAAGAAACTTAGCCATTGGCTAAAGAAAAGCACAAATGCTTCTTTCTTTATTTTCCAAGTCTACTTACAAATACAACATACATGGCTTTATATAGCCTCAAAATGAAACTACTAAAGACATTCCAAGAGTTGTAACATTCATACTTAATGGCCATAATTAACCATTATGTAATTGTAACCTAAAGTAAATTAAAAGTCTTAAAATACAATAATGAAATACAATAACTCTAAATTGTAACCCACCCAAGATTTATAACAATCAAACTTCATTCCTCTTCAATGTGGCATGAATTGCTTGATAATTTTGACAACATTTTCTTCACATCTTCATTGAAGTATATTGTACGATTGATGTCTCTTGGTTCATATCACGGGAACTAGGCCTATTTCTAAAGCACCCTATCGCATGGCGCCAGCAGAGTTGAAGGAACTCAAGGCGCAATTGCAAGACTTACTAGATAAAGGATTCATTCGACCTAGCGTGTCCCCCTGGGGTGCGCCTGTTTTGTTTGTTAAGAAGAAAGATGCATCGATGCGTCTGTGCATCGATTACAGAGAGCTAAACAAGAGAACCATAAAAAAAAAATATCCTCTGCCTAGAATAGAAGACTTGTTTGATCAACTCAGAGAGGCAACTGTATTCTCTAAGATAGATCTTCGGTCCGGTTACCACCAAATTAGGATTAATGAAAAAGACGTCCCAAAAACAGCGTTTAGGATAAGGTACGGTCACTACGAGTTCGTAGTGATGTCATTTGGCCTCACCAATTCCCGAGCTGTGTTTATGGAGTTAATGAATCGGGTATTCAAGGAATGCCTAGACATGTTCGTGATTGTGTTCATTGACGACATCCTCATATACTTGAAAACAGACCTAGAGCACGATGAACACCTCCGAAAAGTCCTAACAACCCTAAGAGAGCATAAGTTGTACGCTAAGTTCTCCAAATGCGAATTTTGGTTGCGACAAGTCTCTTTCCTAGGACACGTGGTGTCAAAGGACGGAATATCTATAGATCCCACAAAGGTCGAAGCGATCACAAAGTGAGAACGCTTAATTACGGTAACGAAAGTAAGGAGTTTCCTAGGATTGGCGGGATACTACCGAAGGTTCGTGCAGGACTTCGCTAAAATATCCTTGCCTTTAACAAAGTTAACAAAAAAAGGGGTACCATTTAGATGGGATGATAATTGTGAGGCAAGCTTCCAGAACCTAAAAGAGAGATTGGTAACCGCCCCGGTACTCATAGTACCCGAGAGCTCAGAAGGATATGTGATCTATAGTGATGCCCCCATGAAAAGACTGGAATGTGTTGGGTTTTATGTCCTAAAACTCATAGTTTGTAAACAAAAACATATTCTATTTTTAATAAAGATACTATTGTTGTTTATTCAGTAAAGATTGTTATTGAATAAAGTGAATTTTACGATCATTAATCTAAATCCAATAAACTAAGAACACTCTAGCTATAGTATGATTACTTGAATTATATGTAGAGACATAAGAGTGGATCAAGTTCAAGTATATATAGTCAAAATGATCTATAGTATAAGGATAAGGCTGAGTACCTTATTCTGGGGACACTATGGATGCGGCTCACTTTTGTATATGATATAAACAATGTGATCACTAAACTGTACATGTGGAGACATGTGAGTGGGGGCGTCCTATGCAATGAGTATTGCATAAGATCGGACCATGAAGAAAATCACTCTCACTTTATAATGTCGTTTACTGTTGAGACTGATTTTCTTTTCATTCGATAACCTAGGTAACTTGGTTTTAATCCTGAGCTAACCATGAACTCCTGTTTGTTCGGAATTATTCGTAGATTTACATGGGTGAGAGTGGCTCTAGTTCACCGACTTAATAGGCCTCCCATTTCAAGGGTAAGACTGGGTGAATGGCTGGGGACGTGGGGTGCAAGATGGAATTCACTCCTACCCACTTTTAGGGATAGAAGAAAGGTAGTTCCCTTAAGCACTGTTCCAGGACTTGAACAAGGGGCCCCACCCTCTCATTGGCCTGAGGGATTCGGTTCACTGGTTGGACCACAAACCAATTGTTCATTAGAGGATCAGTGAGACATAAGGAACAAGAAGTAACTTTAGGGGTAAAACAGTAAATTGACCCAGCTCTAGTTACGAACAACCTGTGAAGGATCGACTTACTAATCATGGTTATATCAAATGGACAGAAATATATCTATAGTGAGGGGAGTGCAACTACTAGGCTATAGTGGAGTGTCCTAGTAGTTAACGAATGTTGGTTAACAAGGTTAATGAGTTTAGCCGGTTAATCTTGGATCGTTGGAGCCCATGATCTATAGGTTCATTAGGTCCCTCTACTAGCTCATATCGGATTAAACCATAGAACAGTGTGACGAGTGAGTTCGAAGTGTTCGAATTCAAATTAGGGAATATGCGGTACATATATACGATATATTTAACCGTATTTTTGTTTTATTTACGAATTAAACAAAAGAAGAGAATCTGAGATATTTAAATAAGATTTAAATATCTTAATCAATTATGTGTCGGAATTGATTGGGATTGGCATTTGAATTAATATTAAATATTAATTAAATAGTTTATTTAATCATTTAATGTTACTTTAATTCGAAATTCATTATTCAAATTAATTGTTGAATTAAAATGAAGAAAGTCAAAATGTTGACTTCATTTAATGGAAAAATCCATGTTAGTGGAATTTTGAGGTGTCAAAATTTGGTTAACTCAAACATGCATGCTTGCCACATAATCCCAAACATTTGAGTGGAATTTTAAGTGTCAAAATTTGGTGATCTCAAATTTGCATGAACATGCAAACATGACTCTTTAAATAGAGTGATCATGGTACATGGAAGGTCTTCTTCTTCTTGGTGAAAAACCTTGAGAAAAACCTCTAAAAAACACTCTCTTCATATATACAAAATCCCTCCAAGTTTAGTCACTCACCGGATTCCACAATCCCGTTCTAAGGCCGGAGGATAGTGGAGAAGACACTAGTGGTGGTTCGAAACCGGTTCGTGAGGAAAAAGAAGTTTGAACTTCAAAAGGTTAGTATTCAAACTCATTAAGTTTTAATACTTATGAACATGCTAGTTATTTACTATAATTGATGTTCTAAAAGTGCCTAAGATCCAAATTGCTTCCGCATGTGTTATATTAACACCATCAGGGTGTGTGTTAATGCAACACGACAAGGTTGTCGCATACGCATCTCGTCAACTTAAGGAATATGAAAAGAACTACCCTACCCACGACCTAGAGTTGGCCGCTGTAGTGTTCGTGCTGAAAATCTGGCGACATTACCTGTATGGAGAGAAAACCCAAATTTTTACCGACCACAAAAGTTTGAAATACTTCTTCACCCAGAAAGAGTTAAATATGAGGCAGAGAGGGTGGTTAGAATTGGTGAAGGATTATGACGTAGATATCCAGTACCACCTTGGAAAAGAAAATGTGGTCGCAGATGCCTTGAGTAGGAAGACGGTCCACTCGTCGGCCCTTATTACGAGGGAAGTAAGGGTACAAAGAGAGTTCGAGCGAGCCAACATAGTTGTAGCGACCGAGGGAGTCATAGCACAGCTAGCCTGACTCATGGTACAACCTACGCTTAGGCAGAGAATTATTACCTCCCAACGAGAGGATCCTAACTTGCAAAAAGTCCTAGGACAGCTAGACGAAAGTCCGGTAGATGGATTCTCGAAGTCATCAGATGAAGGACTATTGTATCAGGGACGCTTATGTGTTCCAGCAATAGATGATTTAAGGAAGGAGATACTGATGGAAGCTCACAACTCGCCATTTGCCATGCATCCAGGAGGTACTAAGATGTACCAAGATTTAAAACAACACTTTTGGTGGAAGAGCATGAAGAGGGATGTGGTTGGGTTTGTGAGCAAGTGCTTAGTTTGTCAACAAGTGAAAGCTCGAAGACAAAAGGCGGCGGGGTTGTTGCAGCCCCTAAGCATACCAGAGTGGAAGTGGGAAAACATAGCGATGAACTTCATAGTAGGTTTACCCAAAACGCCCAAAGGCTATACAGTGATCTGGGTAGTTGTCGATAGGTTGACCAAGTCGGCACACTTTCTACCTGAGAAGGTTACATATACAGTTGACAATTGGGCACAACTGTATGTGAAAGAAATAGTAAGACTACATGGAGTCCCAGTGTCTATAGTGTTGGATCGGAATCCACGCTTTACGTCAGTGTTTTGGTGCGGACTTCAAAAAGCACTAGGTACCTACCTCGACTTTAGTACCGCCTTTCACCCCCAAACAGATGGACAAACGGAGCGTTTAAACAAAATTCTAGAGGACATGCTACGCGCTTGCGTACTAGATTTTAAGGAAAGTTGGGATTCCAAACTCCACCTGATGGAATTCTCGTATAACAACAGTTTCCAAGCAACTATTGGAATGGCACCGTTTGAGGCCCTGTACGGGAAACGGTGTAGATCCCCACTATGTTGGGACGAGGTAGGAGAGAGAGAATTAGTAGGACCCGAGTTGGTTCGACTCACCAATGAGGCTGTCTAGAAAATTCGAGTGAGGATGCGTACCGCTCAAAGTAGACAGAAAAGCTACGCCGATGTAAGGCGTAAAAGCCTGTTGTTCGAGGTAGGGGACCCAGTATTCCTCAAGGTGGCACCTCTGAAAGGGGTGTTAAGATTCGGACATAAGGGCAAATTAAGTCCTAAATTAATTGGACCATTCGAGATCCTAGAGCGAGTTGGTCCGGTAGCGCATAAGTTAGCCCTACCTCCAGCCCTCTCAAGAGTACATGATGTATTTCACGTGTCGATGCTGAGGAAGTACATTACGGACCCTATCTACGTAATAGACTATGAACCACTCCAACTCAATGAAGATCTGAGTTACGAGAAAAAACCAGTAAGAATCTTAGCTAGAGAAGTAAAAACCTTACGCAACAGGAACATTGCGTTCGTTAAGATACTGTGGTGAAATCACCACAGTGAGGAAGCCACGTGGGAGCGTGAAGATGAAATAAGAGAGAAATACCCCGAGTTGGTACAAGAGTTTGAGACTTTCGAGGATGAAAGTTCTTTTTAGGGGTAGAAAATGTAACGACCCGGGAAAGAAAGAAAAAAAAATGAGGAAACAAAAAAAAAAACTCAGTCGTCGAAAAACTCGCGAGTTTTCCGACGACGGCCGAGTTTCGCGGAACCCACGCGAAATGATGGCCACAACATGCCTAGCCTTCAGCCCACGACTCCCAGCACCATCAGGATACCTCCAAAGGGAGAAAAGACAGAAAACTACGAGAGAGAGAGAGAGATTTCAGAAAAAAAAAAGTCAGCGAGTGTCCAGTTTATCCGATGAACCCTCAAACCACCCTCAAACCGACACCAAACGACCTGTTGCCGCCACGGGAAGGATCCCTAACGAAAGCACGATAACTCAAGGTGCGTTTTGTTTTTTTAGTAAACGCCGTCATCGGTAACTGAGGTCGGAAAATTGGGTATTTCCTAATCGTTCTTAGATCTGTTGTTTTAGGAACCTTTAGGCCGCAAAACTCCCAAAAAAGAAAGAAGAACGACAAATAAAGAGGAAGAGGAAGTGATAAGATAAGGAATCAACTACAAGGGGAATAAGATTCGGATTACCTTGTTGATCGAATATCTCAAGGCAAGAACACTTGATTGAGATTCGAATCACTCCACAAGCAAGATCGATCATGTCTAGCTTGAATGACTCTTGTTGATCAAATATCTCAAACACTTGTTTGAGATTCGAATCACTCCACAAGCAAGATTGATCATGTCGAGCTTGAATGATTCTACATGCAATCTAAACTACATAGAATTGCAAAGAAACTTAGCCATTGGCTAAAGAAAAGCACAAATGCTTGTTTTAATATATTTTCCAAGTCTTCTTACAAATACAACATACGTGGCTTTATATAGCCTCAAAATGAAACTACTAAAGGCATTCCAAGAGTTGTAACATTCATACTTAATGGCCATAATGATCCATTATGTAAATGTAACCTAAAAAATCTTAAAATACAATAACTTTAAATTACTCTAAATTGTAACCCACCCAAAATTTACAACAATCAAACTTCATTCTTCTTCAATGTAGCATGAGTTGAAACTTCTTTTTGATAATTTTGACAACCTTTTCTTCACATCTTCATTGAAGTATATTGTATGATTGATGTCTCTTGGTTCATATCAGGAAGAAAGAGGACCGAAATCGGCAACAGAAATGCCGCGGGAAGGAGAGAGAAAACTCGCCGGAAAATCGGCCAGAGTTGGGTAAGGAAGACGAGGTCCACGGATCTGAGTCAACCCGAACCCAAAACCCAAGAGAGTCAGCCCATTCTTTCCCTCGGCCTCTGCCTTCGGCCCAGCCCAACTACAGCGACCCAAACCTCAGACCAGCCTAGAAGCTACGGTTCAGTTGAACCAACCCGAGACCAGCCCGACGGTCCAATCAAGCTGGTCTGCACCCCAAAAAAAAAACTTTCGGCCTACCCTAATAAGCCGAGGCCCAACGATAGTCTTGGCCCAGTAGCCTCCGCAGCCCACGACCTGGACCACGACCCGAACCTGACTGCGACCCGCGCTTCAACTCGACGCTACCGCACGACGTGGCTCGCTCTACTGCTCCCACATGTCACATAGCGGCGCAGGCAGTCCCTCGGCTCGGCGTGGCGCAAATGGCTCGGGCTCCCTCTAGTGATGCTCTAGCGGCTGTTCGGCTCGGCTCACCTGTTTTCAGCCCGGTTTCCACTGTTTTAACCCTCTCAGATCTATTTTTGGCCCCGATTAAGGTATTCGAGGCCATTTTAAAGTCGTATTTCACATTTATTGAATTATAGGGAAATTAATTGTGAAATACTAATAGAAAGTGGTGAACGGTGTGATAGGAAACAAACTCCAGCGACGTAGGAAGTAGGTCTCACGGAACGGGAGCTTACGTTTAGCTATTTAGGGAGTACTTCGGTCAAGGCCAACCAAGTAAGTGGCCTTACTATAGGATAGGCTAAAAAATTGTATTAGTTATGATGATGTGTGGATTACGATGCTTGATGATATGTGCAGTATATACATATTTTGATGAATGATGTACTTGGTATGTTTGACGCACTTTGTGGCAATATGATGAGTATTATGATTGCATGATGTTTACCTTAATATGATGATGGTTTTCATATTGAGCATGCTAGATGATGATGAGTGCCATATTGCATCATGTCGTTAGATCGACATAGGACACAACCCTAAGAGCATGAAAATAATATTAATATAAATATCCACGAGCATGTGTTACCTAGAGTAACAAAGAGATGAGACTAGAGGGTTGTGTCAGAAGAAACATTACGATGGATTTAGAGGGGCATAGGGCTACTTCCCCTAGAGATGATGAGTGCGGACGCGCACCTTATGATGAGCGCGAATGCGCACAGGTGCGAATGCACGTAGATGAGGGTGTTCATGAGGCGCATGACACTATGGGGTTCCGCTGACCTCCGGACGTCGCTATAGATTAGCTTGACCAGAGGGACCAGGGGGTCTGCGAGCGCCCTGGGGATTCACACTCTCACATGTGAGTCGTGTGTAGGGAAGTACTACACATCCCATTTGTCCGAGACTGGAGGCCACCCCTAAGATGATTAGAGATAGGTCCCTAATTCATGATTGCATGTTTTCATTAGCATCGCCCCTATAGTGGGGTCACTTACTGAGTATTTCTTTGAAATACTCAGGCCGTGTGCCATATTGTTTTTCAGGTAAACGCAAGGTTCCCATGTACGGTTAACGGTGACATCGTGATCAGAGACTGTGGCGCGTGCATAGGATAGTTGCATATTTAAAATTCATAGTGTTGGTTAGGATAGTGCGTTTGCATTTCATTCATTTATATTATTTAATTTGCAATTGTTTTTTTTTTTTCATCTTTTTGAACTTCAGCATGATGTTTGAAACACGTATGTCCGGCAGTGTTTTCCAATGTTTTGAAGTTTTAAATTTTTCCGCTAATAAAGATGAGCATTCTTAGATTTTTATTCTGCACTAGAGATGAGCATGAGACGTTAGTGGCGACTCTAGATATGTAGAAATTTAGGGTCGTTACATCATGTCTCCATCTGTTTTATAGTCAAATTTAACTTCTTTAATGCCCAAAATGCTTTATGTACCAATTCCAGGGGTAGATGACATGTCTTCCCAAAAACTAGCTTGTTAGGAGACATTCCTAAAGGGGTTTTGAAGGCTGTCCTGTATGCCCATAATGCATCATCAAGTTTCACCGACCAATCTTTCCTATTGGGTTGTACCACCTTTTCCAAAATACTTTTAATTTCTCTGTTGGAGACCTCTACTTGCCCATTGGTTTGTGGGTGATAAGGTGTCGCCACTCTATGTTTTACATTATATCTCTATAAAAGACTATTCATCAATCTGTTCACAAAGTGCGTTCCCTCATCGCTGATTAATGCTCTTGGTACACCAAACCTAGTGAATATGTTTCTTTTTAAAAACTTGAGTACCGTCTTCCCATCGTTGGATGGACAAGCTATTGCTTCCACCTACTTGGACACATAGTCGACAGCCACTAGAATATATAAGTTCCCATAAGATGGCGGAAATGGTCCCATAAAGTCAATGCCCCATACATCAAAAAGTTTCACTTCTAGAATTGAATTCAGGGGTAGCTCATTTTTTTTACTGATATTTCCCGTCCTTTGACATTGATCACAACCCTTGCAAAATTCTTTTGCATCTTTGAAAATTGTTGGCCAATAGAAACTCGATTGAAATACCTTGGCTGCTGTCCTTTGCCCTCCAAAATGATCTCCATATGGAGATGCATGACATTGTTCAAGAATTGTTGGTATTTCACTGTCTGGAATGCATCTTTTCATTATGTCGTCTCCACATTGTTTAAAAAGAAAAGGTTCATCCCAAATGTAACTTTTGGATTCATGGAAAACCTCTTCCTTTGTTGATAATTTTTCTCTTTGGGTATGATGGCACAAGCCAAAAAATTTGCTATGTCTGCATACCATGGAGTTGCTGTCATTCTGCTACTGCTGTAGCTGCTGCTTTTGCTTTTTATCCCAAGCAGCTGTTCATCCGGAAATGCATCATCAATTTCTTTGCTATTGACATTTTCTTCCATGTTCTCCATTCTAGATAAGTGATCCGCTACATGGTTATTAGCTCCTTTCCGGTCCACGATTTCTATCTCGAACTCTTGTAACAGTAGAATCCATCTAATTAATCTTGGCTTGGCATTCGGTTTCATCATTAGGTGCTTGATTGCTGCGTGGTCAGTGTACACTTTCACCTTCGCTTCAAATAAATAAGCTCTGAACTTTTCAACAGCGAATACTACGGCCACAATTCTTTTTCAGTGGTTGTATAATTCACTTGAGCCTAATTCAACATTTTGCTGGCATAATAGATAGGATGAAGTACCTTCCCCTTTTTCTGTCCTAACATTGCCCCCACAGCATGGCCACTAGCATCACACATCAACTCAAATGGTGAATTCCAATCGGGTGTTGACATTATAGGAGCTGTGGTCAGGCGGTCTTTAATGCTTGGAAGGCAGTCATGCATTGTTTGTCAAAAACGAATTTTCTATTTGACTCCAACAAACTACACAATGGTTTTGCAATCTTGGAGAAATCTTTAATAAACCTCCTATAAAACCCTGCATGGCCTAAAAAGCTTCTTATACCTTTAACTGACGTAGGTGGATTCAATCTTTCAATAGCTTCTATCTTGGCTCTATCAACTTCTATTCCTCTTCTTGAGATCTTGTGGCCTAACACTATTCCCTCATTGACCATAAAATGACATTTTTCCCAATTTAGTACAAGATTCTTCTCTTCACATCTTTGTAGAACCTTCCCTAAATTGCACAAACAAGTCTCAAAAGATTCTCCATAAACAAAAAAAATCATCCATGAATATCTCCATAAATGTTTCTACCATATCTGTAAAAATGGCCATCATGCAACGTTGAAATTTCGCTGGAGCATTACATAGTCCAAAGGGCATTCGTCTAAAGGCAAAAATTCCATATGGGCACAGAATGTAGTTTTCTCTTGATCTTTTGGATTGATTGTAATTTGATTGTATCCCGAATAACCATCCAAGAAGCAATAATGTGACTTTCCAGCAAGCCAATCAAACATTTGATCAATGAATGGTAAGGGAAAATGATCCTTACGTGTCGCTTTGTTTAGCCTTCTATAATTCATGCAAATTCTCCATCCATTCACTATTCTAGTGGGGATCAACTCATTGTTCTCATTTGCCATTACTATTATCCCTTCTTTCTTCGGAACATATTGAATAGGACTGACCCAGCTGCTGTTTGCATTTGAGAATCTCCTTTCTAACAACCTCCTTCATCATGGGATTTAATCCTCTTTGTTGCTCAATGGACTTAACTTTTCCTTCCTCCAATTGTATTTTGTGCATGCATAGTGAAGGGCTAATTCCTTTTATATCCGCCAATGTGAACCTATCGCCCCCTTGTGCTTCTTCAATGTTTCTAGAAGCATATCCTCTTGAGTCGAGGATAGTGTCGCTGAGATGATGATGGGTAGTGTCTTGTTGTCACCTAAATAAGCATACTTAAGGTTAGGTGGTAGTGGTTTCAAGTCCAGTTGCGGCGCTTCCTCAATAGATGGTCTCATCGGTGAACTCTTTCTTCCCTCACATTCTAGTGACTCAAAAGTCCTGCTGAATTGACCTAAAACTGCTAACTGTTCTATTCTGTCATTCCAGCTGCTGTCTTCTTCCTGCCCGCTTTCCCCATCATCCCATTCCTCGGTCACTGGTTGTTCTGTCAATACCTAACTTTTTGTAAATAGACAGCGGCATTAGATTAATGCTTGATCCCAAATCACATAATGCTCGACCTAGCTTCTTCCCTCCTATTGATATTGGAATTGTGAATGAACCGGGGTCTTTCTCCTTTAGCGGGATCTTGTTTTTCAATATTGCACTACACTCTTCATTCAATGGTACCACCTTGAATTCTTCAAACTTTCTTCTATTGGTGAGCACATCCTTCAAGAATTTCACATAATTTGGCATTTGCTTCAAAGCTTCAATTAATGGTATATTTATGTGAATTTCCTTAAATATGTCCATGAACTTCTCAAAGTGGGCTTCTTCCTTCTTTCTTTTTATTCTTTGTGGAAAATAAGGTGTTGGTGTGTATATTCTGCTTTCTTGTCCACTGCTGACTGATGTTTGTGTTTTAGGAGGCTTCACAATTTCTGCATAATTTCTGCTGTGTTCTTTCTGTACAGCAGCTTCTACATCATTTTTGTTGTGCTCTTCTTGCACAACGACTTTCTCCTTTCTCTGCTGTGTATCAGCAGTTTCTTGAGAGCGACTATCACCGTGTTCTTTAATTTTTTTCTCCTCTGCTGGGTATTTATTTCCCACTTCTCAACTCTATTGCTTGACATTGTTCCATTCCCTCTCTTTTTTGCATTTCGGTGTCTGCTGGCAGCTTACCAAGAGGTCTATTTCGTAACTCATTTGCTAATTGACCTACTTGAACTTCCAAATTTCGCAATGATGCTTGTTGACTTTGTATCACAGCATCATTTTTTGCCATATATTCCTTTATTAGGCTCTAAAGCGATGTTCCTGGTATGTGTTGAGCTTGGCTAGTTCCCCCCTTGGGTGGTGGTGGCTTGTTGAGAACCATATGTCAATTGATTTTGTAATCCAAAACCCGGAGGGTAATTTTCTTTAAGGGGAATTTGTTTGTTGTACGAGCCTTGTCCCTTCCATGAGAAATTTGGATGATTTCTCCACCCCGGATTATAAGTATTTGAGAAGGGGTTATTTTTTGGGTTGCCTTGACTAACTTGATTCCTGACATAGAAAATTGAGACCAGATTGCTTGGACATTGATCAAAGGTGTGTTCCTCTCCACAACATACACAAGATTAAGCTGCTGTCTGGTTAATTACAGCAGCTATATGGACTGGTGCTTTGATCATGAAGTCTTGCCCCAATGCTAGATTTTGTAAAATATTAGTCACCGAAGCTAGTTGAGCATTGATAGAGGACAAAGCATCAACTTCAAGTACTCCTCGAGTCTTCCTTCTTAGGTTGCTTCTCACATCGGCCCATTGACAATTGTTAGATGGTATTCTCTCTAAAATCTCATATGCTTCATTGTATGTCTTTGACAAAATAGCTCCATTGGCGGAAGCATCAACTACTTGTTTAGTAGCAATATTTAATCTATTGTAGAAAGTCTCCATTTGTATACAATGAGGTAGTCCATGGTGAGGACACTTTCTAAGCATCTCCTTAAATCTCTCCTAAGCTTCACCTAGTGTCTCATCTTCAAACGGTTGAAAAGCAACAATCTCATTTCTGAACCGTGCATTTCTCGTGGGTGGGAAATACTTGATCAAAAATTTCTCTGCTAGACTATTCCACGAATCAATTGTTCTCGGTGCTAAGGTATTCAACCATGATTTAGCACCATCCCTCAATGAATATGGGAATAAGCTCAGTCTAATAACATCTTTATCCACTCCTTGAAATCGAAATGAGTCACTAACTCCCAAAAATGACTTTAGGTGTAGGTGAGGATCTTCCGACGGTAGTCCATAAAATTGCCCAATGGTTTGCAGCATTTGAATTATCACAGGTTTTAGCTCAAACGTGGTTGCTTGTATTTCAGGTATAATGATGCACGGATTTAGCTCTTCCACAGCTGGGTGTGCATATGCTCGTATCGCTCTTTCTCTGTCATCTGCTAAATGAATGGCATTAGCAGTAATTCTCTCTTGATTAGCCATCATCACTGGATTTTCAAACTCTCGATTTAGTTGGGCCATTTGCTGTATATTCTATTTTGTCATTTTCTTTTTTTCCCTCAACCTTCGTCTAAATGTTCTCTCTATTTCAGGATCCAAAGTAAATTCCAAACCCGTAGGTGGGTATATACACAGAATTCTGCAACAGTAAACTCAATTCTTTAGAAGTAAATACAGCAGTAGGAAAACTCAGCTTACTATGACTTCTTGTTGGCTCCAGCTCACAAAAATCTACAACAAGTAAAATAACCAAATTAGGTTCTCCGGCAACGGCACCAAAAAATTGATCGCTTGTGGATGTATATAATAAAATAATGTAAAATTCACAAGAATAAGTGCAAGTATACACTATCACAAGTAGCAAGTAATAAGTAAATTATCGATTCCACAGGGAACCTATCTTTTTGGTTAATTTTATCGCTGGAAATTAAGTGAGTTTTTGGGTAACATTCAAATGGGTGTTGGAGATTTTAACTATTTAAACAAAACTAAAACAGAGTGTCACTGCTGTCGAAAAACAGAAAATGATGAGAAAATCAACTATAATGAGGAAGGTTCGGCTAAGAGAGATTAAATAGATAAGTTGTTGAGTTTTGTGGTAGATTTTAGTTCCTTTTAAAAGATTCTCAAGCCTACTTCCGAGGGTCATGAATGGTGATTATTTTCATAATCGTTGTAATTTCTATTAACAAGGCTCTAGGAGAAGAATTATTCCTAACCCTTCTATTACCCTTCAAGTCTCCTTGCTACGGACCTAGAGTATTAAAGAGGATTTCATTGCTCCCTCTCTTCTCCCGAATAAGAGAACAACTATGTATGTAAAGTAGCTAATTAAACATACATGTAAATCATTAACAACAACTCTTTAATAAACTAAAATCATACCTTTAACATACTTAAACTATATAAAACTCTCTCGCCTCCCCTATTAAGTTTAGCTTTCCATACAAACTGAATTAACAAAGGAATCTGCATCTTCATCATGTAAAATTGATGGAATAAGGAAATAGAGAGTTATCCCGGTTTGTTGCCGTTCATCAATGGAAGTTCCCTTCTCTTGAGCTCTCACGTCCACCTCTTTGCCCTAATCAATCCTTGTTGGTCTCCTTTTCCTTCTGCTGTCAACAGCTGCTGGATTAGGGTTTTCTTCTTCTTCTCTGGTTTCACAGCAGTTCACTGCAGCAGAAGCTGCTGCTGTGTAATTCGATTTTCTCCCCAAAATGTGGCTCTTCTCCTCTTGGTCTTCTTTTTCCTTTTATATTGAGCATGGGTTCCCCTTTAGGGCTGAAAAAAAATAAGTAGTACTGATAAGATAAGGAATCAATACAAGGGGAATAAGATTCGGATTACCTTGTTGATCGAATATCTCAAGCCAAGAACACTTTGTTTGAGATTCGAATCACTCCAGAAGCAAGATCGATCATGTCTAGCTTCAATGATTCTTGTTGATCAAATATCTCAAGACAAGAACACTTGATTGAGATTCGAATCACTCCACAAGCAAGATTGATCATGTCGAGCTTGAATGATTCTACATGCAACCTAAACTACATAGAGTTGCAAAGAAACTTAGCCGTGGCTAAAGAAAGCACAAATGCTTCTTTTAATATATTTTCCAAGTCTGCTTACAAATACAATATACGTGGCTTTATATAGCCTCAAAACGAAACTACTAAAGGCATTCCTAAGAGTTGTAACATTCATACTTAATGGCCATAATGAGCCATTATGTAAATGTAACCTAAAAAATCTTAAAATACAATAACTTTAAATTACTCTAAATTGTAACCCACCCAAAATTTACAACAATCAAACTTCATTCTTCTTCAATGTAGCATGAGTTGAAACATCTTTTTGATAATTTTGACAACCTTTTCTTCACATCTTCATTGAAGTATATTGTATGATTGATGTCTTTTGGTTTATATCAAGTACACATAGGATGTTCCTCATTGGGTAGTCAATGACCCACTTGGACTGCTGACGTGGATTTATCATTTTCATGTCATCCCCCATTTGTTTCCAAATTCGCTACTCCCACATGGTTTAGCATAAATGTCTGAAATTTTACCACATAACTCAATTAAATATACAATTAAGATCGATTTATGCCAAATCATATTTTTTTCACGTTGGACCGCAATAAACGATTTCATGCTCACTAAGTAGAATAAATGTGGTTATAAATGAGAAAATGGTGAATAAGAGTGCAATATTAACTCCAAAAAGACTTGATATGACTCTACCTTTAGATAGTTATCACTTTGTCCTCATTCACATGTATCCTAGGAAAATTTCTAAAAGGTCTCCCAACATATAATTGCTCCGAGTAAAGCATGCTTAACCATGTGGTCCTATCTTAGTCATAAAGGAAGGTGCTCCTTGGTTGTATAGGTAGTGACTTTCATGTCTTTTAAACATATCTTAGTCATCTTATCCTCACGGTCGCTCTTATAAAGATGTGATCTTAGGTGATTCATGTACCCATAATTTACTCAGAAGTCACACTTATTCACATAGTATTATTTTTTCATAAATTACTTTTTCAACCAAATTTAATAAATTAAAAGTAAAAAAGAAAAAAAAAATTAAAATAATATGGAATTTGAGATAAATTGACAAGAATATTACTTTAAATATTTTTTAATTATTTATGGATAAATATATTTTTGTTCTACTAATTGTAATATTATATATATTACATAAATTTAGTAGTTACTCAATTGATCTTTTGTTTGAGTTTTTTTTTTTTTTTTTTTTTAATCAAACTAATGTGTTTTTGTTGACAAACAAAATGTTAGTTAATATGTAAGGAACGTTGGAAAGAGAATAATAAAATTTAACAAATGTGAAATAGAAGTTTTAGTCGTAAAAAGTATACCTAGTTGAAGAACAATCATTCTATTTTGAGTACAAATCTACTAATTTTGCTACAACATAGCAATATAGCATAACGTGAGACATCCGATCCCTTAAAAAAAAAAATTTCAGAACATGCCCACTAGTAGATTCATTGACAAAGAGCGGCTCTGTGGTGGACCTCTTGACAACTGCAATGGAGATTCATCGTCTCCAACTTTTAAGGTAGGTGGAGTTTCTATCGTTCTAATTATGATCATCTTATATTGCATGAGACATCCATTCGAAATGGAGCAAAATAAGGAAAGAAAATCTATGGATTTCGATGTCTATTTCCCACCTAAGGAAAGAATTTCTTCCAAAGATCTAATTGAGGCCACTAATTTTGATTTTAATAGTTTTGAAGATCTGTTTTATTTGGTCTTCTATTTCTTTTATTTGAAAATTCCAAGTTAAAATCCAAGAAATTTGAAAGTATACGCAAAAGCGCAGGGTTAATGGAAATGGGGTTTTGAATATATTTTGAATAAAGTAGTGGAAGGATTTCTGTATTGGAATGGGGAATATATCTTTGGCTGATCCAAAGATTTTCCACCATTTGATGAACCAAAATGGATAATGAATTTTATGAGCATTCTGGCAAAATTGGATAAACCATGAGTGCTCATAATAGTATTATTTTGACTTCTCTTGGAGATTCTTTCAATTCGATTGTAGAGAGGCTCTTCTACCTCATCTAAAATCTCGTCTTCGAATGCTTGAATTTCGTTGTCATTGTTAACGACATTGACAGATGAATCCTGATGTGTTATCCCAGGATCTAGGATTCTATCCAACTTTTCTTCTATTTTGGCCATCGCGGCCTCTTCTTTTGAAAACCTCTTTGTAAATACGTCGAGGTTTGCCGGTCTGAGTATTGGGAGTGACTCATCGACTTTCGGTACAGAGCTGCCTGCTTGTTCTTGCAGAGTACCAGAATCTTTTGAGATTTTCCCCTTGATACTCTCAAGCTGGGTGGAGATCGTGGATAAAATCTTCTGGTAGTCTTCCAGCTTCTTTGAGTCGAAATGCATATTTGCAAAATATTTTATTCAAACCATTCGAAGAATGATATGTTTTCTTTTATGGTTTCCATATGAGAATACCATTGAGCTCTTAATTCACTTTGCTCAGCTTCGCTCAGCTTCTTTGTAGGTTTGGAAGGAAGCTTTTCTCTTTGAAGAGTTGGCAGCTGACATAAAATATGCCTTCAATAATTCTTTGTCTATCTGGAAATCAGCCGTAATGACATTTAGCTGACTTTCATAGACGGATTGAGTATCCATATCTGTATGGGTTGGAGATCTTGAGCCATCTTCATAGTGGATTGATGCCCGTTTTTTATCATAAGTGACCTCTTTTACCTTTAAGGGGTCATACATTGATCTTGAAACTCCCGACGTACTTGGTCTAGAACTCAAGAATTCTTTTACTTTTGATTCTGACGAGGGTTCTTCGCTGAATTTTATTTCAACGCTTCCATCGTCATGTTCGATGATTTGTAATGGGTTTTGAGATACCTTTTTCCTCGAAAGATTAGCATCTTCTATTTTCCAGAGAGTATTTCTGGTTATTTGATCAAAACTAATTCAATGAATCGGTTTAAACATCAAACCTAAAGCAAGATTTGAAAAAGAATAACACCAAAAGAGTATCAAGAAAACACAAAGGTTTTTTCTGTATTCAACAAAAATCCCTCAAACATGAGTATTACATGCCTTTAAATAGGCCCAAAAGATAACCCTAACAAAATAAAGTTCACCCACCAACCACTAATAAATGCTATTAAATACAAATTGAAGAATATAAAGCAATTCATACAAACTTTTAATAAATGCTATTAAATATAAATTGAAGAATATAAGGCAATTCATAAATTGTCTTAATTGGTAGTTCAACTACCAAAGGAAAGTCTTCTAATCACTTTCCAATGTCAGCCACTCCATTATTTTCTTGATTTGATACTTGAATCTTCTTTGTATTGCTTCTTATAATTGCTCGTTCGGGTACATGCACGTGATCAGTTGTTGGATTCATATCATCCCCCTAAGGATTTGTCCTCAAATCAAATTCTTCGTTCTTTCTGGACAAGAACTGTCCTCCACCCCAGCCTACTCTACCACTCCAAGTTGCACCTGAAGCTGCACCCCCAGCGGGTGGAGTAGATGCTAATACTAGGTTAATGTGTGACTCCATCCAAGCCCTAATTCAAACCTTGGTAACCACTCAGGAAGCTAATCTACAACAGGCCCAGGAACAAGCCCAAGCATAGGCCCAAGCACAGGCGTTGGCACTGGCACAGGTACAGGCATAGGCACAGGCACAAGCCAATGCCCTAGTAAACCCTCCACAACCTGTTAGATGTTCAAAGTGGATAAGTGATTTCAAGAGATACGACCCTCGACCATTCACTGGTTTCTTAGTAGACCCCATAGAAGCCCAAATGTGGATTGCAGCAGTGGAAACCACCTTTGAGACTATGGAGTGCCCAGAGAACCAAAAGGTCGCCTATGCAACCTTCGTCCTACAAAAGGACGCAGAGATATGGTGGAGAGATAACAAAATATTTCTTAACCCAGAAGGGGGACAGATGAACTGGGAACGATTTTAGGAGGCCTTCCTTAAGGAATATTATCCTAAGTCAGAGCGACTTAAAAGACAGTAGGAGTTCGCCCACTTGGTACAGGGCGGACTCATAGTGGAGAAGTACAACCGAGAGTTTAAGAGACTCGAGAGATTTGCACCGTCCATGGTGGACACTGAGGAAAAGATGACAGAGAAGTTTGTATTGGGTTTGGAACCAAGAATCCGCTGCATGTTGGAGGCGTTCGACCCAAAGACCTATGAGGAAGCCTTGAGAACTGCCAAGGCTTTAGAGAAACCAAAGGATGAGAAACGACGTGAATAGCCAGTCATAATTGGGCAGAAGCGTCCTCATGAATCAGACCCACTCTTAGATGGGATGAGTGACGCCCTTCCCGACGTACTGACAGGAACCCCAGGAATCAAGATGGGGCCAAAGGGAGGAGAGAGGAAGGGTGCACTATCTGTGGAAGACTACACGGTGGGAGGTGCATGGCCGGCAGCCGAGCTTGTTATAGATGTGGTCAAGAGGGGCACATCGCCGTGAACTGCACGGCCGGAAACGCTGCAGCACAAGCAAACCCACCCAGAGTAGTAGAGCAAACGGATCAACCAGCACCACCGTGAGCTCAAGCTAGGGCCTACGCGTCAACCAGCAAGGACATTGGGAGGTCTGATGCCGGGGTGACAGGTACACTATCCATTTTAGGTCATTTCACTTTTACCTTATTTGATTCTGGTTCCACGCATTCCTTTATTTCCATGCCTTTTGTTGTACAAGCAGGGTTCGTTTTAGAACCCTTATTGCATGAAATTGCTATAAGCACCCTGCGGGGGTAGACTTAGTATCTAAGGATAGAGTAAAGAATGGCCAAGTAATCATAGGGAACCAAACTTTAAGCGTTGACCTTATGGTGGTAAACATGACAGATTTTGACGTCATACTAGGCATGGATTGGCTAGCTGAAAACCGAGCTAGTATAGACTGTCGCAAAAAGGAAGTAAAATTTTCACCACCGACAGGACCTACCTTTAAATTTAAAGGCACAAGTACCGGGATTACCCCCAAGGTAGTATCGATGATGAAAGCAAAGAGGTTAGTCCAACAAGGTGGATGGGCTATATTGGCATGTGCCGTAGACGTAAGAGGAAAGGAAAGGACCCTAGTAAACGTGCCAATAGTAAACGAGTTCCCGGATGTATTTCCAGACGACTTACCTGGAATACCCCCTTCCCGAGCGGTCAACTTCGTCATCGAACTCGAGCCGGGAACTGGGCCTATTTCCAAAGCACCCTATCGCATGGCGTCAGCAGAGTTGAAGGAACTCAAGGCGCAATTGCAAGACTTACTAGATAAAGGATTCATTCGACCTAGCGTGTCCCCCTGGGGTGCGCCAGTGTTGTTTGTTAAGAAGAAAGATGGATCGATGCGTCTGTGCATCGATTACAGAAAGCTAAACAAGAGAACCATAAAAAACAAATATCCTCTACCTAGAATAGAAGACTTGTTTGATCAACTCAGAGAGGTAACTGTATTCTCTAAGATAGATCTTCGGTCCGGTTACAACCAAATTAGGATTATGAAAAAAACGTACCAAAAATAGCGTTTAGGACAAGGTACGGTCACTACGAGTTCATAGTGATGTCATTTGGCCTCACCAATGCCCGAGCTGTGTTTATGGAGTTAATGAATCGGGTATTCAAGGAATGCCTAGACATGTTCGTGATTGTGTTCATTGACAACATCCTCATATACTCGAAAACAGACCTAGAGCACGAGGAACACCTCTGAAAAGTCCTAACCACCCTAAGAGATGTTCGTGGTGTGTATATTCTGCTTTCTTGTCCACTGCTGACTGATGTTTGTGTTTTAGGAGGCTTCACAATTTCTGCATAATTTCTGCTGTGTTCTTTCTGTACAGCAGCTTCTACATCATTTTTGTTGTGCTCTTCTTGCACAACGGCTTTCTCCTTTCTCTGCTGTGTATCAGCAGTTTCTTGAGAGCGACTATCACCGTGTTCTTTAATTTTTTTCTCCTCTGCTGGGTATTTATTTCCCACTTCTCAACTCTATTGCTTGACATTGTTCCATTCCCTCTCTTTTTGGCATTTCGGTGTCTGCTGGCAGCTTACCAAGAGGTCTATTTCGTAACTCATTTGCTAATTGACCTACTTGAACTTCCAAATTTCGCAATGATGCTTGTTGACTTTGTATCACAGCATCATTTTTTGCCATATATTCCTTTATTAGGCTCTAAAGCGATGTTCCTGGTATGTGTTGAGCTTGGCTAGTTCCCCCCTTGGGTGGTGGTGGCTTGTTGAGAACCATATGTCAATTGATTTTGTAATCCAAAACCCGGAGGGTAATTTGCTTTAAGGGGCATTTGTTTGTTGTACGAGCCTTGTCCCTTCCATGAGAAATTTGGATGATTTCTCCACCCCGGATTATAAGTATTTGAGAAGGGGTTATTTTTCGGGTTGCCTTGACTAACTTGATTCTCGACATAGAAAATTGAGGCCGGATTGCTTGGACATTGATCAAAGGTGTGTTCCTCTCCACAATATACACAAGATTCAGCTGTTGTCTGGTTAATTACAGCAGTTGTATGGACTGGTGCTTTGATATATGGAGTCTTGCTCCAACGCTAGATTTTGTAAAATATTAGTCACCGAAGCTAGTTGAGCATTGATAGAGGACAAAGCATCAACTTCAAGTACTCCTCGAGTCTTCCTTCCTGGGTTGCTTCTCACATCGGCCCATTGACAATTGTTAGATGCTATTCTCTCTAAAATCTCAGATGCTTCATTGTATGTCTTTGACGAAATAGCTCCATTGGCGGAAGCATCAACTACTTGTTTAGTAACAATATTTAATCCATTGTAGAAAGTCTCCATTTGTATACAATGAGGTAGTCCATGGTGAGGACACTTTCTAAGCATCTCCTTAAATCTCTCCCAAGCTTCACTCAGTGTCTCATCTTCAAACTGTTGAAAAGCAACAATCTCATTTCTAAACCGTGCATTTCTCGTTGGTGGGAAATACTTGATCAAAAATTTCTCTGCTAGACTATTCCACGAATCAATTGTTCCCGGTGCTAAGGTATTCAACCATGATTTAGCACCATCCCTCAATGAATATGGGAATAAGCTCAGTCTAATCACATCTTTATCCACTCCTTGAAATCGAAATGAGTCACTAACTCCCAAAAATGACTTTAGGTGTAGGTGAGAATCTTCCGACGGTAGTCCATGAAATTGCCCAATGGTTTGCAGCATATGAAACATCACAGGTTTTAGCTCAAACGTGGTTGCTTGTATTTTGGGTCTAATGATGCACGGATTTAGCTCTTCCACAGCTGGGTGTGCATATGCTCGGATCACTCTTTCTCTGTCATCTGCTAAATGAATGGCATTGTCAGTAATTCTCTCTTGATTAGCCATCATCACTGGATTTTCAAACTCCTGATTTAGTTGGACCATTTGTTGTATATTCTGTTCTGTCATTTTCTTTTTCTCCCTCAACCTTCGTCTAAATGTTCTCTATTTCAGGATCCAAAATAAATTCCAAACCCGTAGGTGGGTTCATACACAGAATTCTGCAGCAGTAAACTCAATTCTTCAGCAGTAAATACAGCAGTAGGAAAACTCAGCTTACTATGACATCTTGTTGGCTCCAGCTCACAAAAATCTACAACAAGTAAAATAACCAAATTAGGTTCCCCAACAACGGCGCCAAAAACTTGATCGCTTGTAGATGTATATAATAAAATGATGTAAAATTCATAAGAATAAGTGCAAGTATACACTATCACAAGTAGCAAGTAATAAGTAAATTGTCGATTCCACATGGAACCTATCTTTTTGGTTAATTTTATCACTGGAAATTAAGTGAGTTTTTTGGTAACATTCAAATGGGTGTTGGAGATTTTAACTATTTAAACAAAACTAAAACAGAGTGCCACTGCTGTCGAAAAACAGAAAATGATGAGAAAATCAACTATAATGAGGAAGGTTCGGCTAAGAGAGATTAAATATAGATAAGTTGTTGAGTTTTGTGGTAGATTTTAGTTCCTTTTAATAGATTCGCAAGCCCACTTCCGAGGGTCATGAATGAAGATTATTTCCATAATCGTTGTATTTTCTATTAACAAGGCTCTAGGAGAAGAATTATTCCTAACCCTTCTATTACCCTTCAAGTCTCCTTGATATGGAACTAGAGTATTAAAGAGGATTTCATTGCTCCCTCTCTTCTCCCGAATAAGAGAACAACTATGTATGTAAAGTAGCTAATTAAACATACATGTAAATCATTAACAACAACTCTTTAATAAACTAAAATCATACCGTCAACATACTTAAACTATATAAAACTCTCTTGCCTCCCCTATAAAGTTTAGTTTTCCATACAAACTGAATTAAACAAAGGAATCCGCATCTTCATCATGTAAAATTGATGGAATAAGGAAAGAGAATAAGGAAATAAAGAGTTATCCCGGTTTGTTGCCGTTCGTCAATGGAAGTTCCCTTCTCTTGAGATCTCACGTCCACCTCTTTGCCCTAATCAATCCTTGTTGGTCTCCGTTTTCTTCTGCTGTCAGCAGCTGCTGGATTAGGGTTTTCTTCTTCTTCTCTGGTTTCACAGCAGTTCATTGCAGCAGAAGCTGCTGCTGTGTAATTCAATTTTCTCCCCAAAATGTAGCTCTTCTCCTCTTCGTCTTCCTTTTCCTTTTATATTGAGCATGGGTTCCCCTTTAGGACTGAAAAGAAATAAGTAGTACACATAGGATGTTCCTCATTGGGTGTCAATGACCCACTTGGACTGCTGACGTGGATTTATCATTTCCATGTCATCCCCCATTTATTTCCAAATTCGCTACTCCCACGTGGTTTAGCATAAATGTCTGAAATTTTACCACTTAACTCAATTAGATATACAATTAAGATCGATTTATGCCAAATCATATTTTTTTCACATTGGACAGCAATAAACGATTTCATTCTCACTAAGTAAAATAAATTGGGCTATAAATGAGAAAATGGTGAATAAGAGTGCAATATTAACTCCAAAAAGACTTGATATGACTCTACTTTTAGATATTTATCACTTTGTCCTCATTCACATGCATCCTAGGAAAATTTCAAAAAGGTCTCCCAACATATAATTGCTCCGAGTAAAGCATGCTTAACCATGTGGTCCTATGATTGAGCTACCATAAAGGAAGGTGCTCCTTGGTTGTATAGGTAGTGACTTTCAAGTCTTTTAAACATTTCTTAGTCATCTTATCCTCACGGTCGCTCTTATAAGGATGTGATCTTAGGTGATTCATGTATTGGTTTTTCATAAATTACTTTTTCAACCAAATTTAATAAATTCAAAGTAAAAAAGAAAAAAAAAAGTAAAATAAAATGAAATTTGAGATAAATTGACAAGAATATTACTTTAAAATCTTTTTTAATTATTATATGGATAAATATATTTTTGTTCTACTAATTGTAATATTATATATTACATAAATTTAGTAGTTACTCAATTGATTTTTTGTCTGAGCTTTTTTTATTATTATTTTAATCAAACTAATATGTTTTTCTTGACAAAAAAATGTTAGTTAATATACAAGGAATGTTGGAAAGAGAAAAATAAAATTTAACAAATGTGAAATAGAAGTTTTAGTCCTAAAAACTATACCTAGTTGAAGAACAATCATTCTATTTTGCGTACAAATCTACTAATTTTGCTACGGCATAGCAATATAGCATAACGTGTGACATCCGATCCCTTCAAAAACTTTTTTTCAGAACATGCCCACTAGTAGATTCATTGACAAAGAGGGGCTCTGTGGTGGACCTCTTGACAACTGCAATGGAGATTCATGGTCTCCATCTTTTAAGGTAGGTGGAGTTTCTATTGTTCTAATTATGATCATCTTATATTGCATGAGACATCCATTCGAAATGGAGCAAAACAAGGAAAGAAAAACTATGGATTCGGATGTCTATTTCCCACCTAAGGAAAGAAATTCTTCCCAAGATCTAATTAAGGCCACTATTACTTTTCACGAGATATGTGCTTATGGCGAGACTGTATACAAGGCAGTGGTGCATTATGGACTAGCCATTACTGTCAGGAAGTTAACATGAAACAGCGAAGGGAGTAACATCGATAATAGGAAAGAGCCTGTAAAGTATTTTCAGAGTTTGTAGTATATGAGGTAATGGTTCAATAAAGCATTAAACATCCTCTGTATAGTTTTTGAAAGTTGCTATATTGTTCTTCATTCTCAATCTTGTAAGTTTCTAAGGTTCATAATTTCTTGAGGCAAAAGTTATAACATGCATTCGTAAATATATGAATACATCGTAATAACAAACATGAGTTGTTCTAGAAGGTCATACATTCATAATGAATTCCTTAGAGGATTCTATAAGGGTCTTGACTTTTGTGTCTTGAGGTGTTTTCTTTAGGTGTTTCTTTGGTTCTAACTTGCTTTAGGATCCAAGCTTGCTCTAATCAACTTGAACCATTGAACATAACTCCTTATCCTTACGAATAGGCCTTAAAAGAAGTAGCAAGTCATTTGGAGCACATATAGACCTTGAATTTAAATAAGTAGTCCTAGGGGCATGTTTGGTTATTTTATCTGTAATTCTTGGTTTTGGTAATCAACGTGTTCCAATAACTTTCAAACGTCTTCACATCTTCAGACATCACATAATAAGGTCTTCCACATAATTTAATAGCATTGGGAGGTCTTTTATGTCATGAACCATAGTTAGATATCCGTAGGGGTAATATAGTTTTGCACCATTTCTTTGTTTACCTACTTATCCTTCCTTATCCAATGTAACACACCAAAAAATGAAGAAAAGTCATCCATGTAAGACCCAATGAATGCAAGAAAAGAAATTGAGAGGATTGATCAAGGACATCAATCTTAATAATGACCAAGAAGGGATGAAGAATTGTTACGAAAATTATGGATTTTTTTTTTTAGAAAAATAGTAATAATATATTCTGAACGTGACAAACTACCTAATGACCCCTGAAGATATGGATAATTACGAAACTGCCATTATGAAAAGAATCAGATGATCAACAGTGACCATCTGCACAAAATCCATCGAATCTCGACTCTCAGCCTATTGGAGCAAAGATATTAAACAAGGTAAGGGTTTTGACCCATATCGAATCTCGACTCTCAACAGTGACCATCTCGACTCTCATTACTTGTGGATTCATAGACTAGTCGGAGCAAAGAATCCAAGCCCTATATTCTCCACCTTCAAATATCTTAAACATGGTATGGGTTTGACCCATTTGTAGAATGACATCTCTTTCATCATCATGAGGACCTCCAATAAGATGGACTACATACTTTATGATGAAGTTTTAAAATCATGTAAGATTAAAAGTGTATTGGACATTCAAAGTTATCTATATTATACGTTTAGTCCACGACAAACTTTCAACTTTATATCTATTTGGTCCGTAAACCTAAGACTATGTCCAATAGGTCTTTAAATTTTCATTTTTTTAAGTTCAACATTTTAGGAGTAAGAAATTGAACTACCGAACTTTGTGATCTTAATTCATACCGTATCTACTAAATTATGCTTAGGGTAGTTCATACCTTATTTGCAAACGGTCAAAATGTATGGGTCAAACTACTATAATACGACAGTTTCTCATTAGTGGAAGCGTTTGCGGGTCAAACTAAACTGAGTTTATTATGCGAGTGTCGCCCATCGGACCACTTGAGAGTCGTAATAAACAAATTCCATTATGCGATTGATGTAAGACCGTGACACTAATCATGTCAATTTGAACAAACTTATAAAATGAATTGTTTTGATTGGGTGGCTGTAAATTCAATTGATAATTCCATAGTTAATAGATTAGCAAATAAAAATAATGATATTCTTCGAGACTGCGCCCACATTGAAATCGGACCAATTTTCGTCGAAATAATGTAGACAAGTAACGTAACATTAAAAGCTAATGAAATGTTTAAATTTTATAACTAATAAAAAAAGAAAGAAAGTTAATTTGGTTTTGTATTCTTGTCATATTTGAGTTTGATTTATGTTTGAAAAAATGATGGGAGATTTCGATAAATGAGGGCAAATAATTCAGATCAAAGTGGAAAAAATTAATAAATAAGTATTTTATGCATTGAAATACTTTAACAAATCCTAATAATATAATTCATTAAAACTAATACACCGTATCAAATTTATATCGATTTATTATAATATCATAATCAAAACCCTCCAATTCATTGATATATCGATTTTTTGTATTCATTTAGCCGGCCATGTGTAGCAAATATCATACAATTTGGTTTAATAGTTGAACATACAACTACCATGTTCAACCACTAACCACAAACATAGAGTATCGTTGCATTGGGTTCTATCTCTATCATCCTTGTATATATCAAAGTAATGAGACCAGCCAGACCACTGGAAGCTGCAGTAAAACTGTGTTGAGCCCCAAAAGTTTGGTCGAAAACTAAAAGTGTAACCGCTCAAAGGTGGGAGATGATGGACTCCCAAGTCATCATCACCAGATTTGCAGTGAATAGTGAGCTGATCATGACTTCTTAGAACATTTGTTATGTTTACTGTAATCGGTGGGTTTCAGAAGATTTTTCCATCGATGTTAGTAAATAGGGTAGCAAAGAACAATGACAATAGGAGAGACCGTGAAAGTGTTGAAAATGAATTCATTTTGTAAATATGAGAATATTTGTGAAGGATTTGTTCCACTTTTATATGAGTAAAATTAGGTTCCATTGTCAATTACACCCACTAAAACTAAAGAAACATATTATTGTTATATAAACATATTATTGTTATATTGGAAATGGGTAACCACCACCCTGTTAAGCTTGTATATTTTTTTTATTTATTATTAGTAATATTTTAGTTATTTTCAAAACCAATGGGAGCTATTGTTAACCATCTTTTGTTAGCAGTAACATCTGTTCTAAAGTGTAATGCAATGGTCCTTTAAATTTAAAGTTGATGAACAAGGATGACGTTTCAATATTTTATATTCTTGTTGTGAATGAAGGCAATTATGGACATGTTTGGTAACGAGTTCTCCTTCATTGTTTACAATAAAAATAGAACCATGTTGGTAACGGGTTTTTTAATTGAAAAATATACATTTGAAACTCGTTAGGGGTCTTATGGAAACTCCACGAGAGACTAGCATGAATGAGTTAAACAATACTGAGTAAGTAATCATTTCATGGGTGTTTAAAAAACTGAATTAATTAATTATTCTATAATCTCTTAAAATAATTTTTTGAAGTAATTAGAGGGTGTTTTTCAAAATATATATTGAGATTGAATTAAAAAAATGTAATTCAATGTTTTAAAATAAATAAATAGATTTTTTTAATATATTAACATTTTATTTTTATTGACAATAAAATTTAAACAAATGACGGGGGGCCTTACCTATCCTAACACAAATATCCATTGGTGTGGGTTGATTCCATTATTTAATAAGGGTTGCTTAGGTTAAAAAATTTAAGGTCAATTAATGGAACTGGATCTAAAAAATGTCTGAACAAAACCTAATGCAACCGATGAACACTCCATAGTGTGCAATTACGATATCATACTATGAGAGTTACACTCATCACAATAATGTCAAAAAATATTAACCCCGATTTAGTTTTTTTCACCGTGTCATTCTTATTAAGATTTGAACTTTAAGCAGAGAATGACGATAATTCGATACATTTAGCAGAAGACATTGGGGATGCTCTAATCCTCAGCGTGGATAGTCCGATTGAATCTTTGATTTTGGATTCAGGTGCGTCTTTTCATTCGTCTAAAAATAAAGAGTTGTTTCAAAATTTCAAGTCTGGAAGTTTTGAGATGTGTATCTTGCCAACAACAAAGATTTGAAGATCGAAGTAAAAGGGGATGTCTGCATAAAAACTCTAGCAGGAAATTAATGGACATTAAAGGATGTTAGATATATTCCTAGTCTCAAGAAGAACCTGATCTCTATTGGTCAGTTGGATAGCACAGGTTATGCAACAAAGTTTGGTAAGAGTTCTTGGAAGATTGTGAAGGGTGCTATGGTGGTAGCACGTGGCACAAAATCTAGAACTTTACACCACTGCAGGGTATATGAACAGAGCTGCTGTTGCTGAAGTGTTTCAAATTGAAGTATATGGCACAATAGACTTTAACATATGAGCGTTAAAGGAATGAAGATGCCGGAAGGAGTTTTTGGAAGGTCTGAAATCTATTGATATGAGTCCTTGTGAGAACTGCGTTATGAGGAAACAGAAACGAGTTAGCTTCACAAAGACTGCCAGAGAATTGAAGAAAAGTACCGGGACAACGAAGCCAGTGGGAGTTGAGGTTGAGTTGCAGAACAATTCACAGAGTGATGTTGTAGCAGATACTCGAGAAACTCTTGAGACTATTGCTGAAAAACTAGAGGTGAAGCAAGTGGGAGTTGAGGTTGAGTTGCTGAAAGATTCACATAGTGATGTTGTAGCGGATACTCAAGAAACTTCTGAGATACTTGCTTAGGAACTAGTGGTGAAGCAAGTTGGAGTTGAGGGTTTAGTGACTTAAGCCCTTACAATTTACCTGAGCTCTGTCATCCTAGTTCAATTTACATATTCAAAATAAAATTCTTAATGTGCATACAAATAATTAGATGAAAGTGGAAATCCATATTCATCAATAATGTGATGAAAATTGAAAAAGTGAAAATAATAAAAGTGGGAAAAGTGAAAATAATAAAACAAAAGATAGAAGACAAACAAACATGATGAGATATGTGAGGAAATATGTTTCATCCTGTCATATTTCACCTACGATTTATTTATTTATTTTTTATAAATAGTTTAACGACTATTCAGTCATTGATGATGATATTTACAGAGGTGGTTGAGAATCCAAGAATGGATCATTGAGATTATAAATCGTGTCTTACTCTTCTTCTTCTACAATAGAAGGAGAAGATGTCGAACCGACCGATGCGGCCAATTGAAGAAGCTTTTGAAAATCAGATTTCGAAGTTGTCTGGGCTAATGCAGCAGGTAGCTTCGACTTTGAATTAAGGAATTTGGAGGTCCTCTTCTTGGATAAATCCTAAAGGTGGCCATTCTCTGATAACCAGACCTTTACCGCTTTGATATCTGCGTAGGTATAAGTATATTTATCCCACCATTTGATTTTAATAGTTTGGAAGACCTGTTTTATTTGGTCTTTCACTACTTTTATTTGAAAATTGTAAGTTAAAATATAAGAAAATTGAAAGTATACGCAAAAGGGCATGGTTAATGGAAATGGGGTTTTAAATATATTTTGAATAAAGTAGTGGAAGGATTCCTGTATTGTAACGGGAATATATTTTTGGCTGATCCAAAGATTTTCCACCATTTGTTGAACCAAAATGGATAATGAATTTTATGAGCATTCTGGCAAAATTGGATAAACCATGAGTGCTCATAATTTTGATACCAAATGAAATTGAACCATGCCATCTGATAGTCTCTGTATGAGTAGGAGTGAGGACTAAACAGTTTTGAAAAAGTCTTTTCCGTGTATGGATCTTGATTCCAGTAAGTCGGATTCATGACTATGAATTTTTTTAACTTTGAGTACGCAATTTTTGAAGGATCATCGCGACTCGGAATATGAGTAATTTCGATAGATTTTGTGTCGACTAAAATGAATTCATAAAACCGTCTGGTCTTATGATGATCTTCCGGGATATAGAAGAATCCCGATGGATAGGCTTTCTTGACGACCTCGCTGATTTTTTGGTCGTCGTATTCTAGTTCTACTAGGGCTTCTGGTATAGACACAGATTTTTGAAAATAGGTCCTGATTTCAGGAACCGGAGAAAATCAAACGGTTACAACCGCGTCCGAGTAGGTTGAGGGGACATAAGGTCGCTTTGAAGTGGAAGAGACAGTAGGTCTCGATGAAGTAGCGGCAGATGGTCGTGTTGAAGAGGCAGAAGGCCTCGTCGGAGTGATAACCTCCGCCTGTTTTTTAGAAAGCTTTGCTTTAGACCTGGTCACCAATGTGAAACCAGCATCCATTGCGTAGCTATCGGACGTCATTGGAGTAGGTGTGTTTGAACAAGCAATGGGCTTCTTCCCTTTTTCTGTTGCTTTCTTACCGGTCATAACTGGAGAATGAGGTTGGCTAGGGAGAGTTTTTCTTCAAGAGTAAGACCTCTCTTGAGAAGTAATCTACCAAGGGGTTTTCGACCCCTTTTATAGGCAAAATTTGGAGGTCGAAGGAAGATTAAATGGCTTGCCATCTAGCAAAACTTTGTTTAGACACAAGATTCTTGACATCTTTTTCTAAAACAAATTTAGATGCCCTTGATTCTGTATTGATAACAAAGCTTTTGTTAATTAAATCGCTTTGAAATTTTTGTACACAAAGTACTATTGAAATTATTTATTTCTTCACTGTTGAGTAATTTTTTTTAGTAAAATTCCATATTCCCGAATGGAAACGGACAATGGATTCTTTCTTGTCAAGAGACTGTTTCAAGATTCCTCCATATCCAATATCGGATGCGTCGGTCTCCACTATTAAACTAGCCCTTAGGTTTATCAGCGATAAACACAGAATTGACTTGACAAGGGATTTGATTTTTTGGACTGTTTTGGTGTGTTCTTCAGTCCAGGGCTTTGGATTCTTTTTTAGCCTTTCAAAAAGTGGCTTGTAAATGGGTCTTATATTTTGAACGAAATCAGACACATAATTGAGACATCCCAAAAATCTTTGTAGTTGGGTTTTATCCGTAATTTGGTCCGAAAAGTTAGTGGCAAACTCAATGGATATTTGAATGGGTTTAATGAGACCCAAATGAATTTCAAATCCAATAAAACAGATCTTTGTTTGAAAAAGTTTAATTTTGGGTTTAGACACAACTAAACCGCTTCTTTTGACTGTCGTAAAAAATGTTTGAAGATGCGTGAAGTGTTGATCGATGTTTTGAGAAAAAATGAGAACATCGTCAACATAAACAATTGAAAAGTCTTGAAAAGGATTGAAAATATCATTCATAATCTTTTGAAATTTGGATTGAGCGTTTTTTAGCCCAAATGGCATAACGTTTCATTCGTATTGTCCGAAAGGGACATTGAAAGCCGTTTTGTACTTGTCTTTTTCTCAAATCTGGATTTGCCAAAATCCTTATTTCATATCAAATTTTGAAAATACTTTTGCATTTGAAACTCTTTGCATTAAATCTGATTTATTTGGAATTGGATATCTAATCCAAACCAAAACCTTATTTAAGGGTTTGTAGTTTATTACCTGTTGTGGGACTCCACGTTCCTTCTCTGCCTGGTTGTTGACGTAAAAAGCCGCACATGACCAGGGGCTCTTTGACGGCCTAATAAGACCCTTCTGCAAAAGATCATTGGTTTCTGCTCGGCAGAATGTTAGTAATTCCTTATTCATTTGAATAGGTCGGGCCTTCGTAGGAATATTTTTCTCCTCGAAGTTTTTGACATAAGGAAGATGAACTATGTGTTGCTTCCTATTCTAAAAGGCATCAGGGATAGTTGAACAAATCTCCCTTTCTATTTGAGTTTATAAAGTTTTGATTTTAGACTGGACGGTCTTACTTTGAATCGGTTCTTCTATTCTTTTGAATGAAATTTCTTCCTTCAAAAACGAAATTTGTTTTTCTTTATAATTTAATACATTTATTGATTGAATAATTGTATTCTTTTGAAGGTTATCTATTTCACTCATCCTTATAGGAGGAAGGAAATTAAATTTTATCTCCTTTCCTAAGGCTTTTGACTCTAACCGCTTTTCAAGTATTTTAGAAGGGTATAATTGAGTAATGAAAGGAGTACCTAGGATTAGTTCTTGTCCTAAGTCCTTTATTTAAAGGAAGGAATTTACGAAGTAAATTCTGTCATTATAAACATGGACTTTAGATAATTTGTAATTAATTTTGAGTCTATTGTTATTTGCACCTCTAAGGCCCTCGGTAGTTTTTTCAAAATACTTTGTAGGTATTAGGCCTTCCTCAATGCAATTTTGATCGGCTCCAGTATCTATGAGAGCCTTTAGTGTGATTTTGAAATCATAAATTTTTAAGGTAACGAGAGCATACCATTTTTGATATTGAGAAGTGGTGATGGCTCCAACGAAGGAACTTTGAAAGTCATCCTCGTCCAGGTTTGGTTGCACCGTTTCCTTTCGTTCGGGCAGCCGTTCCTGAAGATTGAGAACTTCTTGGCAAAGCATATAGGATTCTGACCAGGTTTCAGATCTTAATGCCTGTACTTCTTGTTTGAGATTAGTAATCTCTCTTTGTAGGTCTTGAGTAGTGAGTTCTCTCGGTTTTTCAAACCTTTGGAGAATGATTGAAGTCTATAGGGATTTCTTTCTTCCCTTTCAGGTGGCTTTGAGATTGTCATGGCATCTCTTAGTCGTTGAACGATTTTCTATTGAATTTCTATTTCTTGAACTTTTTCTACTATATCGAGTAGAATTTCTTGATCCAGACATTTATGCATCCTTCGCACGTCCTCTTTCCTTCTTGTCCTGATTCATATTCTGTGCTAGAATATGAATCAGATTCTTCTTGGAGTTCGAGAATTTCTCCCTCGCTTGATTGTTCTGTTTCTGTTGAATTTCTATTTCTTGAACTTTTTCTACTATATCGAGTAGAATTTCTTGATCCAGACAATTATGCATCCTTCTCACGTCCTCTTTCCTTCTTGTCCTGATTCATATTCTGTGCTAGAATATGAATCGGATTCTTCTTGGAGTTCGAGGATTTCTCCCTCGCTTGATTGTTTTGAGTCGATTAGAGCCAGTCGTAGTAGCTGATTTTTCAGCTCTTGATCTATATCCAACTCATTGATCTTTCCTCTTATCGGACACTTGTTAGTAGAGTGTCCTTCTTCTCGATATTTGAAGCAAGTTTGCTTTTTCTTTCCTCTATGGGTTTTTGTAGGAGTATACTTTCTTGTTGAATATGCTGGCTTTTGAGATTGTACTAGTTTGTTCCGATACTTTTCTCTGGGCCTGTACGAATTATAAGGCTTTGGATGCATCTTAACCTTCTTCCTTCTCGAGGTTGATGGGGCCTATCCCCTTGCATCCATATTGATCTTAAAATCTTCCAAGCTGATTTCTATTTGATATCGAAGAATTGAGCTTGTTTTGAATCTTTGACTCATTGCAAAGTCTGAGTCCTTCTTCTATGATGAAGGATGCTATTGACCCGTATGACAAAGTCTACCATGGAATTGTTCCATTATACTTTGTCTTAAGACCGTCTTTGATCCTTCTCGAGAAGTGTTTTGGTAGTCCATTGACAAAATTCTCTTTCCAGAATTCCAACGAACTGTCTATTCTAATAAGAACTTTGCTCAAATACATGTCTTTGTACCACCTGAAATCTCCTAAGGTGGGGCACTTCAGGTTCATGAGTATTTCGGCGGATCTTTCCTGGTATTTCAAGGGGTCGCCAACGAAGAATTCTATAAGAGTATAAATGAGGGTGTTGACAGCATCCTCTACCCTTTCATGTTGTATTTCGGTCCTAGTTGATGGACCTTCCTCTTTGATGATTTGAGTAGTTGGCCTAATGACATAGTGGCTTAATATCTGTTGGCGAGTTGCTTCATCGAGATATTTGTCCCACCAGTCCTTGAGTTGCCCGGTAAATCCGGTCACTAAAACTTGAGCTATTTGATGGTCGGATTTATGGCCCTGTAATTTATACGCGCCTGCGGCCATCATCATTTCATTGACAACATTCATTATCAGATAGTCGGACAATCCATCGATATTCCATTCATAGATTGCTAGACCATCGTAGCGAGCTTGAGTTTGTAGAGTCTTTTCTTCGAATTGAATATCCGGAAAAGACGGTTAAGGATACAAGTTTTTCTGATTACTGGTATTATTTTGACTTCTCTTGGAGATTCTTTCAATTCGATTGTAGAGAGGGTTTTCTACCTCATCTAAAATCTCGTCTTCAAATTCTTGAATTTCGTCGTCATTGTTAACGACATTGACAGATGAATCCTGATGTGTTATCCCAGGATTTAGGATTTTATCCAACGTTTCTTCTATTTTGGCCATCGCGGCCTCTTCTTTTGAAATCCTCTTTGTAAATACGTCGAGATTTGCCAGTCTGAGTATTGGGATTGACTCATCGACTTTCGGTACAGAGCTGCCTGCTTGTTCTTGCAGAGTACCAGAATTTTTTGAGATTTTTCCCTCGATACTCTCAAGCTGGGTGGAGATCGTGGATAAAATCTTGTTTGAATAATTATTTTGATGCTGGATATTCTTGATGTCCTTTAGGGTCGGATTACCCTTTTCTCGTCCTTCGGGATAGTTTTGAAAGGACTAGCTTTGACCTTTTCTCTGTAATAATTGTCAAATTCGACTTCTTCCAACGGAGGATGTTTTGAATATACTTCGTCTCTTCTGGTAGTCTTCCAGCTTCTTTGAGTTGAAGTGCATATTTGCAAAATATTTTCTTCAAACCATTCGAAGAATGATATGTTTTCTTCTATGGTTTCCATATGAGAATACCATTGAGCTCTTAATTCACTTCGCTCAGCTTCTTTGTAGGTTTGGAAGAAAGCTTTTCTCTTTGAAGAGTTGGCAGCTGACATAAAATCTGCCTTCAATAATTCTCTGTCTATCTGGAAATCAGCCGTAATGACATTTAGCTGACTTTCATAGACGGATTGAGTATCCATATTCGTATGGGTTGGAGATCTTGAGCCATCTTCATAGTGGATTGATGCCCTTTTTTTTTTTTTTTTTTATCATAACTGACCTCTTTTACCTTTAAGGGTCATACATTGATCTTGAAACTCCCGACGTACTTGGTCTAGAACTCAAGAATTCTTTTACTTTTGATTCTGACGAGGGTTCTTCGCTGAATTTTATTTCAACGCTTCCATCGTCATGTTCGATTATTTGTAATGGGTTTTAAGGTTTCTTTTTCCTCGAAAGATTAGCATCTTCTATTTTCCAGAGAGTATTTCTTGTTATTTGATCCCAAGAAAGAGTTTTTGGAACAGCCGCCGAGGACTTTCCAATATTTGCCTCTATGAGCATGGTTGATCTTTTTGGCGAGGATCTTAATGCTCTTGGAGAAATATTTGTATTCATGAGTTTATAATAAACCCTGAATATGACGACTGAAGAATGAGTTTCAGCCTTGATGTTCAAATTTTTTTATTGTAAGTCCAGCATTAGGGCTGATAATATGTGCGAGTCCTAGAGCGCCAAAGTAATATTTGGATAACAATTGAAATAGACTGATCCATTCTCTAGATTGGATTGAACCATTCCCAATAAAGAATTTGAGAAATCTTCATGTCTCTTATCTCGTAAGGAGATAAGGACTGGGATATCTAACCCAAGTCTGAACAATGGTTTTACAGCTACTTGGACAAGACAGACGTGTAGATAGTTAAACTCTTCACAGTGTTGGAGTGTAAGAGATTTTGAAAAAAGATTAAGAGATTCCCTATTGCTATGAATTGGAATGTTTTTCTCTGAGAATTTGATGCATGATCTTTGAGTAAAATTGAAGGTTGAGATTTGGTAGATAACTTTAGGATCTACCTTTGGAATAGTCCAATTTTGGAGAAGATCTTCGATCCTGGCAATCTGATATTCTTGATTGATAGTATTTGAGATTGTGTGATTTTTACCCTTCTATGTTCATTTGAACTTTCTTCTTCATTGGAAGAACATTTGAAATAGTTTGATTTTCTGAGCTTTCTCAGAAATTCGTTCATAAGAAGATAGATAAGATAAGAGATAGAGTAGAATAATTTTTTTCTGAATTCTTCAATTGATATTCAAGAGAGAGCTATCGGTCGATTGATGCTCTCTTTACATTTGTGAAGTCGTTTTATAGACTTCGAATTTGAACGTAAATTTGAAAAATGCCAACTAAGAGATAAGATTAAATCTAATAGGACAGGACCCCTGCAATATCTGCTTTCCTAACAGTAAGAAAAGACTTAGCAAACTAATAATTTAAAAGACTAATAATTTACAAACACTGATAATTCACATGTGAGCCTTCACTATGTGGCTGACAAGTTGTCAATCTTTGTTTTGTCTCTGATAAAGGTGTCAGGTTGTAGATAAGATTTTCTTCAGAATTTTTCATATGATTAAGCACCCAAGCTTGCCAACGGACTTACTGCGCTTCCCGCGTCTTACCACCTGGAACACAAGGGCTATTCGCTCGGCTATCACATACTTCAAATTCTTCTGAATCTCTCTTATCATGCTCCTGGCTTACACTGTCGTTCTTAAAGATCGAGTAACTCCTCTTCCCTCACAAAAATTGAGATGCTGGCTCTAATACCATTCCTACGCTTAATGACTTGAGCCCTTACAATTTGATTTTCTCCCCAAAATGTCGCTATTCTCCTCTTGGTCTTCCTTTTTTTTTTTTTTTTTTACCAATAGTTTAACGACTATTCAGTCATTGATGATGATATTTACAGAGGTGGTTGAGAATCCAAGAATAGATCATTGAGATCATAAATGGTGTCTTCCTCTTCTTCTTCTACAATAGAAGGAGAAGATGTCGAACCGACTAATGCGGCCTCTTGAAGAAGCTTTTGAAAATCAGCTTCCGAAGTTGTCTGGGCTAATGCAGCGAGTAGCTTCAACTTTGAATTAAGGAATTCGGAGGTCCTCTTCTTGGATAAATCCTGAAGGTGGTAATTCTATGATAGCCAGACCTTTACCGCTTTGATATCTGCGTGGGTATAAGTATATTTACCCCACCATTTGATTTTAATAGTTTTGAAATCCTTTTTTATTTGGTCTTCGGTTTCTTTTATTTGAAAATTCCAAGTTAAAATCCAAGGAATTTAAGTATACGCAAAAGCGCATGGTTAATGGAAATGGGGTTTTGAATATATTTTGAATAAAGTAGTGGAAGGATTCCTGTATTGGAACGGAGAATATATCTTTGGCTGATCCAAAGATTTTCCACCATTTGATGAACCAAAATGGATAATGAATTTTATGAGCATTCTGGCAAAATTGGATAAACCATGAGTGCTCATAATTTTGATACCAAATGACATTGAACCATGCCATCTGATAGTCTCTGTATGAGTAGGAGTAAGGAACAAACGGTTTTGAAAAAGTTTTTTCCGTGTACGGATCATGATTCGAGTACGTCGGATTCATGACTTTGAAAATTTTTAACTTTGAGTACGCGATTTTTGAAGGATCATCGCGACTCGGAAGATGAGTAATTTCGACGGATTTTGTGTCGACTAAAATGAATTCATAAAACCGTCTGGTCTTATGAAGATCTTCCGGGCTATAGAACAATCTCGATGGATAGGCTTTCTTGACGACCTCGCTGATGTTTGGGTCGTCGTATTTTGGTTCTACCAGGGCTTCTGGTATAGACACAGATTTTTGAAAATAGGTCATGATTTCAAGAACTGGAGAAAATCGAACGGGAACAACCGCGTCCGAGTGGGCAGAAGGTCCCTTTGAAGTGGAAGAGACAGTAGGTCTCGATGGAGTAGCGGGAGATGGCCGTGTTGAAGAGGCAGAATGCCTCGTCGGAGTGATAACCTCCGCTTGTTTTTTAGAAAGCTTTGCTCTAGACCTGGTCACCAATGTGAAACCAGCATCCATTGCGTAGCTATCGGACGTCATTGGAGTAGGTGTGTTTGAAGAAGCAATGGGCTTCTTCCCTTTTTCTGTTGCTTTCTTACCGGTCATCATTGGGAGAAGGAGGTTAGCTAGGGAGAGTTGTTCTTCTAGAGTAAGAACTCTCTTGAGAGGTAATATGCCAAGGGGTTTTCGACCCTTTTTATAGGCAAAATTTGGAAGTCGAAGCAAGATAAAATGGCTTGCATCTAGCAAAACTTTGTTTAGACACAAGATTCTTGACATCTTTTTCTAAAACAAATTTAAATGCCCTTGAATCTGTTTTGATAACAAAGCTTTTGTTAATTAAATCGCTTTGAAATTTTTGTACACAAAGTACTATTGAAAGTATTTTTTTCTTCACTATTGAGTAATTTTTTTTTAGTAGAATTCCATATTCCCGAATGGAAACGGACAATGGATTCTTTCTTGTCAAGAGAATGTTTCAGGATTCCTCCATATCCAATATCGGATGCGTCGGTCTCCACTATTAAACTAGCCCTTAGGTTTATCAGCGATAAACATGGAATTGACTTGACAAGGGATTTGATTTTTTGGACTGTTTTGGTGTGTTCTTGAGTCCAGGGATATGGATTCTTTTTGAGCCTTTCAAAAAGTGGCTTGCAAATAGGTCTGATATTTTAAAGGAAATCAGACACATAATTGAGACATCCCAAAAATCAGACACATAATTTTTTGTTAGACATAACTAAACCGCTTCTTTTGACTGTCGTAAAAAATGTTTGAAGATGCTTGTAGTGTTGATCAATGTTTTGAGAAAAAATCAGAACATCGTCAACATAAACAATCGAAAAGTCTTAAAAATGATTGAAAATATCATTCATAATCTTTTGAAATTTGGATGGAGCGTTTTTTAGCTCAAATGGCATCACGTTCCATTCATATTGTCCGAAAGGGACATTGAAAGCCGTTTTGTACTTGTCTTTTTCTGAAATCTTGATTTGCCAAAATCCTTATTTCATATCAAATTTTGAAAATACTTTTGCATTTGAAATTCATTGCATTAAATCTGATTTATTTGGAATTGGATATCTAATCCGTTCCAAAACCTTATTTAAGGGTTTATAGTTTATTACCAGTCGTGGGACTCCACGTTCCTTCTCTGCCTGGTTGTTTATAATGACGGCCTAATAAGACCCTTCTGCAAAAGATCATTGATTTCTGCTCTGCAGAATGTTAGTAATTCCTTATTCATTTGAATAGGTCGGGCCTTCGTAGGAATATTTTTCTCCTCGAAGTTTTTGACAGAAGGAAGATTAAGTATATGTTGCTTCCTATTCCAAAAGGCATTAGAGATAGTTGAACGAATCTCCCTTTCTATTTGAGTTTGTAAAGTTTTGATTTTAGACTGGACGGTCTTACTTTGAATTTGTTCTTCTATTCTTTTGAATAAAATTTCTTCCTTCAAAATAGAATTTTTTATTTATTTATAATTTAATATATTTATTGATTGAATAATTGTATTCTTTTAAAGATTATTTATTTCACTAATCATTATAGGAGAAACGAAATTAAAGTTCTTCTTTTTTCCTAGGGCTTTTGACTCTAACCCCTTTTCAGTTATTTTAAAAGGGTATAATTGAGTAATGAAAGGAGTACCTAGGATTAGTTCTTGTCAGTCCTTTACTAAAAGGAAAGAATTTACGAAGCAAATTCCGCCATTATAAACATGGACTTTAGATAATTTGTAATTAATTTTGAGTCTATTGTTATTTGCACCTCTAAGGCCCTCGGTAGTTTTTTCAAAATACTTTGTAGGTATTAGGCCTTCCTCAATGCAATTTTGATCGGCTCCAGTATCTATGAGTGCCTTTAGTGTGATTTTGAAATCATAAATTTTTAAGGCAACGAGAGCATACCATTTTTGATATTGAGAAGTGGTGATGGCTCCAACGAAGGAACTTTGAAAGTCATCCACGTCCAGGTTTGGTTGCGCCGTTTCCTTTCATTCGGGCAGCCATTCCTGAAGATTGAGAACTTCTTGGCGAAGCATATAGGATTCTGACCTGGTTGCAGATCTTAATGCCTGTACTTCTTATTTGAGATTATTAATCTCTCTTTGTAGGTCGTGAGTAGTGAGTTCTCTCGGTTTTTCAAAC
The DNA here is from genome assembly GCF_057944985.1 of Cucurbita pepo subsp. pepo. Taxonomy (NCBI): domain Eukaryota; kingdom Viridiplantae; phylum Streptophyta; class Magnoliopsida; order Cucurbitales; family Cucurbitaceae; genus Cucurbita; species Cucurbita pepo. The sequence goes on from NC_141808.1 coordinate 10,988,647, forward strand.
CTTTGGAGAACTGATTGAAGTCTGTAGGGATTTCGTTCTTCCCTTTTTCTACTACTTCGAAATGTCTATTCTAATAAGAACTTTGCTGAAATACATGTCTTTTTACCACCTGAAATCTCCTAAGGTGGGGCACTTCAGGTTCATGAGTATTTCGGCGGATCTTTCCTGGTATTTCAAGGGGTCGCCAATGAAGAATTCTATAAGGGTATAAATGAGGGTGTTGATAGTATCCTCTACCCTTTCATGTTGTACTTCGGTCCTAGTTGATGGACCTTCCTCTTTGATGATTTGAGTAGTTGGCCTAATGACATGGTGGCTTAATATCTGTTGGCGAGTTGCTTCATCGAGATATTTGTCCCACCAGTCCTTGAGTTGTCCGGTAAATCCGGTCATTAAAACTTGAGCTATTTGATGGTCGGATTTATGGCCCTGTAATTTATACGCGCCTGCGGCCATCATCATTTCATTGACAACATTCATTATCAGGTAGTCGGACAATCCATTGATATTCCATTCATAGATTGCTAGACCATCGTAATGAGCTTGAGTTTGTAGAGACTTTTCTTCGAATTGAATATCCGGAAAAGACGGTTGAGGATACCAGTTTTTCTGATTAGATTGCTAGACCATCTTACCACCTAGAACATAAGGGCTATTCGCTCAGCTATCACATACTCAAAATTCTTCTGAATCTCTCTTATCATCCTCCTGGTTTACACTGTCGTTCTTAAAGATCGAGTAACTCCTTTTCTCTCACAAAAATTGAGAGGCTGGCTCTGATACCATTCCTACGCTTGATGACTTGAGCCCTTACAATTTGATTTTCTCCAAAAAATGTGGCTCTTCTCCTCTTGGTCTTCCTTTTCCTTTTATATTGAGCATGGGTTCCCCTTTAGGGCTGAAAAGAAATAAGTAGTACACATAGGATGTTCCTCATTGGGTAGTCAATGACTCACTTGGACTGCTGACGTGGATTTATCATTTCCATGTCATCCCCCATTTGTTTCCAAATTCGCTACTCCCACATGGTTTAGCATAAATGTCTGAAATTTTACCACATAACTCAATTAAATATACAATTAAGATCGATTTATGCAAAATCATATTTTTTTTCACGTTGGACCGCAATAAACAAACGATTTCATGCTCACTAAGTAGAATAAATGGGATTATAAATGAGAAAATGGTGAATAAGAGTGCAATATTAACTCCAAAAACACTTGATATGACTCTACTTTTAGATAGTTATCACACCCCCAAACGTAAAAAATTGCTCATCCTTGAGCAATCATTCTCTCCACTCTCCCCTTTTTTTCTCATTAACAAAATGTTTGTAGAGTATTCATCAAAGGCATGATTTAGATCACTTTCTTTATATTCCTTCCTCAAATTAGTTTTTTCCCCCACATTTCACCCTACACTTATCACCAAATCTTACAAGAAAAACATAACACATTCCTGACTACTACCATATTCCCCAAAACACTTCTAAAATGATTACTATGCCTTTACCTTTGCTTTTGTGACTTGACTTCATAATTTATTTGATTAACTTTCTATATTTTTTTTCTCTTCCAAGAATCCTTCAAGTCATCCCCCTATTCTCTGGGTGCCTCCACTTGTGGTGCAAATCACCCAAGTCTTCAAGGGATGACTATATAGGCTAACACTCATTCTCCCTTAGCTCGACTCTTTTGCTAGCATCCTGTAGTTTTCAGTGTGGCCACATTTGTGATGCAACTCACCTGAACAATAAGGATAACCTTTTTTTTTTCTTTTTTTTTTTTTTTTTTTTTGAAAAACACACCGCTCACCTTTACTGTTTTATTTATCCATAACGCATTTGACAATACATCCCTAGTTCTTGCACAAAACATCATGACTACATATGAAACAAAATATGCATGATCTATTACCCTTTCTAGAACTTCATGCTTCTAGGTTGCATGCATGAGCATGATTCAAAATTATATGCAGTCAACACAACAAAACAAACACAACAAAAACAAACACAAGGATGCATGCTTCTAAATCAGGCAGCAAGGTAAATCAAACAGCAAGGTTATAAAAGGTGTGGTAAGAGAATTCCCTTGATTTTAGGCATCATTAGAGGAAGTATTCTCTTCCTCCTCTACCGCATGCGATGATTCTTTGCGGCTCCACTCTTTAAAAATTTCGTCTGGAAAACTTGGGAATGCTGAATTTTTGGACTTGGTTCTTAAGGCTTTATGTATTTCCTCATCCCTCTTTTTGACATAAGACCAATACGCCTTACAACTCCCTTCACTGTTATCACACTAGCTAAGTAAAGCCTCTTGTTGTTTCAGCAGTTGATCCATATTGTCTGTTGCTCCGCTGTTCCTCCTTTTGCCACTGTTGGCGCCATCCCTATGGGTTTCTATGTAGTCCATCACATTCCTTGTCTCAAGTCTTTCTTCTTCCTCATCAAAAGGGACTGCAGCCTCCAGGCACAGCATGGTTATTCAGCTGTGGAAAAAACAGCCTCCCCACTTTCTTACTTGCACATTTGACAATCTCATCCACTACAATCTTGCCCACATAGATGCTCAAATTCATTATGATTGCATACACAAGTAAAACTCTATAGCCTAACAATGTAGTATCATGTGTAGTGCGTAGTAAGTTGGTTTTTACGAAGGCAGCCCAAACTTTCGCTTCGGGGTTGAGGTCTGCTGCTATTATCGTCCTTGCTCCTCCTCTCGAGAGTTGCCACCGTGTTCCTTCTATGGCTACCATCTTCAAGGCCATCTCAAGTTGATCATCTGCTGTAGCTAGCACCATTTCGTTGAAGGTGGCATACTCAAAAGATTGTAGGTGAAACAGTTGGTTGATGGCTTTAGGGCTCCAATCAACTATTTTTCCTCTTACTAATGTTGTGTACCCTTCCACTTGATCAATATGTGCGTAAAACTCCTTCACTATCGGCACTATAGCTTGTTCCCTTTTGTGACAGAACATCTCCCACCCTAGATCGTTGATGGCATTAAGAAAGGACTCCGGGAATGTAGGGTAAAATGCTGGGAACCTTCTTTCCACCAACACTACTCTTGACTTGAAGAGTTCATACCTGTTGTACGCCTCCTCGTTTGCGAATATTCCTTTTTGTGTTGGGAGGTTCTCCCTTTTGTTCTTGCCCTTTTCTTTTCGTTTCGAACCGGTGCCCGTTAGGAAGAGATCATGATTTCTTTCTTGCACTTCATCTTGCTGCACTTCTTCCTTCCCGCGTACCATTTTTTCCCTCTTATTCTCGGTGCCATGATTGTCGGTTGCAAGCTAATTTTTTTTTTCCTTGATTGCTTGTAAGTGTGAAGGTGAATTGTTATCTCTTGTGGAAGTAGTTTGTATATAACACAAAGGATGACTTGTTGGGGAAGTAATTTATTTATTTATTTATTTTATTTTATTTTATTTTTTGCAAAAATTTTAAATTTTAAATTATTATTATTATTTTATTATTTTTTTTTTTTTCCAAAAGAAAATAGGCTATTGTATGCTGCTACAGCAGTCTGCTGTCAAGAACAGACAACAGTTTGTATTCTTTTTTTTTTCATTTTTTTTTTCTAACACGAGTCTGCTGTCAATGACAGCAGGCAGTACTTTGGGTAGAACAGCAGTTTGCTGTCAAGTTGACAGCAAGTTGCTGTAATTTTTTTTTTATTTTTTTTTATTAACATAGTCTGCTGTATTCAATGAATACCTGCTGCCAAATTTTTTTTTTAATGCAGCAGATTGCTGTAAATATATAGATATTTTTTTCCAAAGTTTTCCTTTTTCTTGTTTGATATCAATTGATGTCATCTTTTTGTGTTGGTGTTTTAACTTGAGGTTTCGTGAGAAAGCGCACACAAATTAGATCAAATTCATGCAAATGAGAAAGAACGCAGTACTTCATGGCAGCATATACCAAAAAAGATTAACTTTGACACTAATCACAACTTAGTATGTACCAAATGTAATTAACCTCCTACTTTGAAATTAGCCTTAACCACCTCAGAATCCACCTAATTCATCTACACAAAAAAAATTAGCTACTTTCTTGGGGCATGCGAGTCATTCATGATAAAAATGTAAAATAATATCTAAAAAACTATCATTCTAAGATAAGTGAAGATAACTATTTAAAAACAATTAAAAGTGCATAAATAAAAGGAGAAGAAAAACTAACTTGGCTTCCCGGGAGTTTGTTACCTGTTACCGTTTCTTGTAAGCTCCCGTTTGCTCCAAAATGTTTTATTTTTCAGCTTTTTAAGCTTAAAGAGGCAATGCCTCTTTTTAATTCTCCACCCAAATATGGCTTCAGTCTCTGTCCATTCATTGTGAAAGGTCTCCTTTCGTCTCCATGTTTTATCGTTATTGCCCCATAGGGAGTGACTTCTTCAACTATAAACGAACCAGACCATCTTGATTTTAATTTTCCAGGGAATAACTTCAGCCTTGAGTTGAATAGCAACACTCTTTGTCCTTTGTAGAATTCTTTGGGCCTAATTTTGTTGCCATGCCACATTTTTGTTTTTTCTTTGTACATCTTAGCATTTTCGTAGGCTAGGTACCTGAATTCTTCCAATTCATTTAGTTGCATTCGCCTCAAGTCTCAATTTGTTGTATAGTCAAAATTTAACTTCTTTAATGCCCAAAATGCTTTATGTTCCAATTCCAAGGGTAGATGACATGCCTTCCCAAAAACTAGCTTGTAAGGAGACTTTCCTAAAGGGGTTTTGAAGGCTGTCCTGTATGCCCATAATGCATCATCAAGTTTCACCGACCAATCTTTCCTGTTGGGTTGTACCACCTTTTCCAAAATACTTTTAATTTCTATGTTGGAGAACTCTGCTTGCCCATTGGTTTGTGGGTGATAAGGTGTCGTCACTCTATGTTTTACATTGTATCTCTCTAAAAGACTATTCATCAATCTGTTCACAAAGTGCGTTCCCTCATCGTTGATTAATGCTCTTGGTACACCAAACCTAGTGAATATGTTTCTTTTTAAAAACTTGAGTATCGTCTTCCCATCGTTGGATGGACAAACTATTGGTTCCACCCACTTGGACACATAGTCGACAGCCACTAGAATATATAAGTTCACATAAGATGGCGGAAAAGGTCCCATAAAGTCAATGCCCCATACATCAAAAAGTTCTACTTCTAGAATTGAATTCAGGGGTAGCTCATTTTTTTTACTGATATTTCCCGTCCTTTGACATTGATCACAACGCTTGCAAAATTCTTTTGCATCTTTGAAAATTTTTGGCCAATAGAAACTCAATTGAAATACCTTGGCTGCTGTTCTTTGCCCTCCAAAATGACCTCCATATGAAGATGCATGACATTGTTCAAGAATTGTTGGTATTTCAATGTCTGAAATGCATCTTTTCATTATGCCGTCTCCACATTGTTTAAAAAGAAAAGGTTCATCCCAAATGTAACTTTTGGATTCATGGAAAACCTTTTCCTTTGTTGATAATTTTCTCTTCGGGTATGATGGCACAAGCCAAAAAATTTGCTATGTCTGCATACCATGGAGTTGCTGTCATTATGCTACTACTGTTTATCCCAAGCAGCTGTTCATCCGGAAATGCATCATCAATTTCTTTGCTATTGACCTTTTCTTCCATGTTCTCCATTCTAGATAAGTGATCCACTACATGGTTATTAGCTTCTTTCGTGTCTACGATTTCTATCTCGAACTCTTGTAACAGTAGAATCCATCTAATTAATCTTGGCTTGGCATTCGGTTTCATCATTAGGTGCTTGATTGCTGCGTGGTCAATGTACACTTTCACCTTCGCTCCAAATTAATAAGCTCTGAACTTTTCAACAGCGAATACTACGGCCAACAATTCTTTTTCAGTGGTTGTATAATTCACTTGAACCTAATTCAACGTTTTGCTGACATAATAGATAGGATGAAGTACCTTCCCCTTTTTCTGTCCTAACATTGCCCCCACAGCATTGCCACTAGCATCACACATCAACTCAAATGGTGAATTCCAATCGGGTGTTGACATTATAGGAGCTGTGGTCAGCGCTGTCTTTAATGCTTGGAAGGCAGTCTTGCATTGTTTGTCAAAAACGAATTTTTCTATTTGACTCCAACAAACTACACAATGGTTTTGCAATCTTGGAGAAATCTTTAATAAACCTCCTATAAAACCCTGCATGGCCCAAAAAGCTTCTTATACCTTTAACTGACGTAGGTGGATTCAATCTTTCAATAGCTTCTATCTTGGCTCTATTAACTTCTATTCCTCTTCTTAAGATCTTGTGGCCTAACACTATTCCCTCATTGACCATAAAATGACATTTTTCCCAATTCAGTACAAGATTCTTCTCTTCACATCTTTGTAGAACCTTCCCTAAATTGCACAAACAAGTCTCAAAAGATTCTCCATAAACTGAAAAAGCATCCATGAATATCTCCATAAATGTTTCTACCATATCTGTACAAATGGCCATCATGCAACGTTGAAATGTCGCTGGAGCATTACATAGTCCAAAGGGCATTCGTCTAAAGGCAAAAATTCCATATGGGCATGTGAATGTAGTTTTCTCTTGATCTTCTGGACTGATTGTAATTTGATTGTATCCCGAATAACCATCCAAGAAGCAATAATGTGACTTTCCAGCAAGCCTATCAAGCATTTGATCAATGAATGGTAAGGGAAAATGATCCTTACGTGTCGCTTTGTTTAGCCTTCTATAATCCATGCAAATTCTCCATCCATTCACTATTCTAGTGGGAATCAACTCATTGTTCTCATTTGCCATTACTATTATCCCTTCTTTCTTCGGAACACATTGAATAGAACTGACCCAGCTGCTGTTTGCATTTGAGAATCTCCTTTCTAACAACCTCCTTCATCATGGGATTTAATCCTCTTTGTTGCTCAATGGACTTAACTTTTCCTTCCTCCAATTGTATTTTGTGCATGCATAGTGAAGGGCTAATTCCTTTTATATCCACCAATGTCCAACCTATCGCCCCCTTGTGCTTCTTCAATGTTTCTAGGAGCATGTTCTCTTGAGTCGAGGATAGTGTCGCTGAGATGATGATGGGTAGTGTCTTCTTGTCACCTAAATAAGCATACTTAAGGTTAGGTGGTAGTGGTTTAAAGTCCAGTTGCGGCGCTTTCTCAATAGATGGTCTCATCGGTGAACTCTTTCTTCCCTCGCATTCTAGTGACTTAAAAGTTCTGCTGAATTGACCGAAAAATGCTAACTGTTCTATTCTGTCATTCCAGCTGATGTCTTCTTCCTGCCCGCTTTCCCCATCATCCCATTTCTCGGTCGCTGGTTGTCTGTCAATACATACACTGCTGAGCATTCTTCTGTCACTGCTGGATATTTCATGCTGTCATTGATGTTAAATTCAACTTTTTGGTCACCCATTCTTAATGTGATGGTTCCTTTGTAGACATCGACTAATGTTCTTCCGGTCTTTAAAAATGGCCTCCCCAAAATAATTGGAACATCATGATTGGCTTCATAATCTAAAATGATAAAATCTGCAGGAAATATGAATTTGTCAACTTGAATTAAGATGTCCTCAATCTTTCCTTCGGGATAAGTGAAAGATCGATCTGCTAGTTGATGAGTGACTATAGTTGGTCTAGCTTCACCAATACCTAAATTTTTGTAAATAGACAGCGGCATTAGATTAATGCTTGATCCCAAATCACATAATGCTCGACCTAGCTTCTTCCCTCCTATTGATATTGGAATTGTGAATGAACCGGGGTCTTTCTCCTTTAGCGGGATCTTGTTTTTTAATATTGCACTACACTCTTCATTCAATGGTACCACCTTGAATTCTTCAAACTTTCTTCTATTGGTGAGCACATCCTTCAAGAATTTTACATAATTTGGCATTTGCTTCAAAGCTTCAATTAATGGTATATTTATGTGAATTTCCTTAAATATGTCCATGAACTTCTCAAAGTGGGCTTCTTCGTTCTTTCTTTTTATTCTTTGTTGAAAAGGAGGTGTTGGTGTGTCTATTCTGCTTTCTTGTCCACTGCTGACTGATGTTTGTGTTTTAGGAGGCTTCACAATTTCTGCATAATTTCTGCTGTGTTCTTTCTGTACAGCAGCTTCTGCATCATTTTTGTTGTGCTCTTCTTGCACAACGACTTTCTCCTTTCTCTGCTGTGTATCAGCAATTTCTTGAGAGCGACTGTCACCGTATTTTTTAATTTTTTCTCCTCTACTGGGTATTTCTTTCCCGCTTCTCAACTCTATTGCTTGACATTGTTCCATTCCCTCTCTTTTTGGCATTTCGGTGTCTGCTGGCAGCTTACCCAGATGTCTATTTCGTAACTCATTTGCTAATTGACCTACTTGAACTTCCAAATTTTGCAATGATGCTTGTTGACTTTGTATCACAGCATCATTTTTAGCCATATATTCCTTTATTAGGCTCTCAACCGATGTTTCCGGTATGTGTTGAGCTTGGCTAGTTCCTTCCCCTTGGGTGGTGGCTTGTTGAGAACCATATGTCAATTGATTTTGTAATCCAAAACCCGGAGGGTAATTTGCTTTAGGGGGCATTTGTTGGTTGTACGAGCCTTGTCCCTTCCATGAGAAATTTGGATGATTTCTCCACCCCGAAATATAAGTATTTGAGAAGGGGTTATTTTTCGGGTTGCCTTGACTAACTTGATTCACGACATAGAAAATTGAGGCTGGATTGCTTGGACATTGATCAAAGGTGTGTTCCTCTCCACAATATACACAAGATTCGGATGCTGTCTGGTTAATTACAGCAGCTGTATGGACTGGTGCTTTGATCATGGAGTCTTGCCCCAACGCTAGATTTTGTAAAATATTAGTTACCAAAGCTAGTTGAGCATTGATAGAGGACAAAGCATCAACTTCAAGTACTTCTCGAGTCTTCCTTCCTGGGTTGCTTCTCACATCAGCCCATTGACAATTGTTAGATGCTATTCTCTCTAAAATCTCACATGCTTCATTGTATGTCTTTGACAAAATAGCTCCATTTGCAGAAGCATCAACTACTTGTTTAGTAGAAATATTTAATCCATTGTAGAAAGTCTCCATTTGTATACAATGAGGTAGTCCATGGTGAGGACACTTTCTAAGCATCTCCTTAAATCTCTCCCAAGCTTCACTTAGTGTCTCATCTTCAAACTGTTGAAAAGCAACAATCTCATTTCTGAACCGTGCATTTCTCGTGGGTGGGAATTACTTGATCAAAAATTTCTCTGCTAGACTATTCCACGAATCAATTGTTCCCGGTGCTAAGGTATTCAGCCATGATTTAGCATCATCCCTCAATGAATATGGGAATAAGCTCAGTCTAATCACATCTTTATCCACTCCTTGAAATCGGAATGAGTCACTAACTCCCAAAAATGACTTTAGGTGTAGCTGAGGATCTTCCGACGGTAGTCCATGAAATTGCCCAATGGTTTGCAGCATTTGAAACATCACAGGTTTTAGCTCAAACGTGATTGCTTGTATTTGGGGTCTAATGATGCACGGATTTAGCTCTTCCACAGCTGGGTGTGCATATGCTCGGATAGCTCTTTCTTTGTCATCTGCTAAATGAATGGCATTGGCAGTAATTCTCTCTTGATTAGCCATCATCACTGGATTTTCAAACTCCCGATTTAGTTGGGCCATTTGCTGTATATTTTGTTCTGTCATTTTCTTTTTCTCCCTCAACCTTCGTCTAAATGTTCACTCTATTTCAGGATCCAAAATAAATTCCAAACCCGTAGGTGGGTTCATACACAGAATTCTGCAGTAGTAAACTCAATTCTTCAGCAGTGAATATAGCAGTAGGAAAACTCAGCTTACTATGACTTCTTGTTGGCTCCAGCTCACAAAAATCTACAACAAGTAAAATAATCAAATTAGGTTCCCCGGCAACGGCGCCAAAAACTTGATCGCTTGTGGATGTATATAATAAAATGATGTAAAATTCACAAGAATACGTGCAAGTATACACTATCACAAGTAGCAAGTACTAAGTAAATTATCGATTCCACAGGGAACCTATCTTTTTGGTTAATTTTATCGCTGGAAATTAAGTGAGTTTTTTGGTAACATTCAAATGGGTGTTGGAGATTTTAACTATTTAAACAAAACTAAAACAGAGTGCCACTACTGTCGAAAAACAGAAAATGATGAGAAAATCAACTATAATGAGAAAGGTTCGGCTAAGAGAGATTAAATATAGATAAGTTGTTGAGTTTTGTGGTAGATTTTAGTTCCTTTTAATAGATTCTCAAGCCCACTTCCGAGGGTCATGAATGGTGATTATTTCCATAATCGTTGTAATTTCTATTAACAAGGCTCTAGGAGAAGAATTATTCCTAACCCTTCTATTATCCTTCAAGTCTCCTTGCTATGGAACTAGAGTATTAAAGAGGATTTCATTGCTCCCTCTCTTCTCCCGAATAACAACTATGTATGTAAAGTAGCTAATTAAACATACATGTAAATCATTAACAACAACTCTTTAATAAACTAAAATCATACCGTTAACATACTTAAACTATATAAAACTCTCTCGCCTCCCCTATTAAGTTTAGCTTTCCATACAAACTGAATTAAACAAAGGAATCCGCATCTTCATCATGTAAAATTGATGGAATAAGGAAAGAGAATAAGGAAATAGAGAGTTATCCCGGTTTGTTGTCGTTCGTCAATGGAAGTTCCCTTCTCTTGAGCTCTCACGTCCACCTCTTTGCTCTAATCAACCCTTGTTGGTCTCCATTTCCTTCTGCTGTCAACAGCTGCTGGATTAGGGTTTTCTTCTTCTTCTCTGGATTCACAACAGTTCACTGCAGCAGAAGCTACTGCTGTGTAATTCGATTTTCTCCGCAAAATGTGGCTCTTCTTCTCGTGGTCTTCCTTTTTCTTTTATATTGAGCATGGGTTCCCCATTAGGGCTGAAAAGAAATAAGTAGTACACATAGGATGTTCCTCATTGGGTAGTCAATGACCCACTTGGACTGCTGACGTGGATTTATCATTTCCATGTCATCCCCCATTTGTTTCCAAATTTGCTACTCCCACATGGTTTCGCATAAATGTCTGAAATTTTACCACATAACTCAATTAAATATACAATTAAGATCGATTTATGCCAAATCATATTTATTTCACATTGGACGGCAATATTAACTTCAACAAAACTTGATATGACTCTACTTTTAGATAGTTATCACTTTGTCCTCATTCACATGCATTCTAGGAAATTTTCTAAAAGGTCTCCCAACATATAATTGCTCCGAGTAAAGCATGCTTAACCATGTGGTCCTATGATTGAGCTACCATAAAGGAAGGTGCTCCTTGGTTGTATAGGTAGTGACTTTCAAGTCTTTTAAACATTTCTTAGCCATCTTATCCTCACGGTCGCTCTTATAAGGATGTGATCTTAGGTGATTCATATACCCATAATTTACTCAAAAGTCACACTTATTCACTTAGTATTGTTTTTTCATAAATTACTTTTTCAACCAAATTTAATAAATTCAAAGTAAAAAAGAAAAAAAAAAGTAAAATAAAATGGAATTTGAGATAAATTGACAAGAATATTACTTTTAACATCTTTTTTAATTATTATATGGATAAATATATTTTTGTTCTAATAATTGTAATATTATATATATTACCTAAATTTAGTAGTTAGTCAATTGATTTTTTTGTTCTGAGCTTTTCTTTTTTATTATTATTTTAATCAAACTAATATTTTTTTCTTGACAAACAAAATGTTAGTTAATATGTAAGGAACGTTGGAAAGAGAAAAATAAAATTTAACAAATGTGAAATAGAAGTTTTAGTCGTAAAAATATACCTAGTTGAAGAACAATCATTCTATTTTGAGTACAAGATCTACTAATTTTGCTACGACATAGCAATATAGCATAACGTGGGACATTCGATCCCTTCAAAAACTTTTTTTCAGAACATGCCCACTACTAGATTCATTGAAAAAGATGGGCTCTGTGGTGGACCTCTTGACAACTGCAATGGAGATTCATCGTCTCCATCTTTTAAGGTAGGTGGAGTTTCTATCGTTCTATTTATGATCATCTTATATTGCATGAGACATCCATTCGAAATGGAGCAAAACAAAGAAAGAAAATCTATGGATTCGGATGTCTATTTCCCACCTAAGGAAAGAATTTCTTCCCAAGATCTAATTGAGGCCACTATTACTTTTCACGAGATATGTGCTTATGGCGAGATTGTGTACAAGGCAATGATGCATTCTAGACAGGCCATTACTGTCAAGAAGTTAACATGAAACAAGGAAGGGAGTAACATCGATAATAGGAAAGAGCCTATAAAGTATTTTCAGAGTTTGTAGTATATGAGGTAATGGTTATGTTACCCAACTATTGCTTAGATTTTGCATTTATTCTAGGATTCAAAAAGCATCCTCTGTGTAGTTTTTGAAAGGAGCTATATTGTTCTTGATTCTCAATCTTGTAAGTTTCTAAGGTTCATAATTTCTTGAGGCAAAAGTTATAACATGCATTCGTAAATATATGAATACATCGTAATAACAAACATGGGTTGTTCTAGAAGGTCATACATTCATAATGAATTCCTTAGAGGATTCTAGAAGGGTCTTGACTTTTGTGTGTTGAGGTGTTTCCTTTAGGTGTTTCTTTGGTCCTAACTTGCTTTAGGTTCCAAGCTTGCTCTAATCAACTTGAACCATTGAACATAACTCCTTGTCCTTACGAATAGGCCTTAAAAGAAGTAGCAAGTCATTTGGAGCACATATAGACCTTGAATTTAAATAAGTAGTCCTAGGGGCATTTTGGTCATTTTATCTCTAATTCTTGGTTTTGCTAATCAACGTGTTCCAATAAATTTCAAACATCTTCACATCTTCAGACATCACATAATAAGGTCTACCACATAATTTAATAGCATTTGGAGGTCTTTTAGGTCATGAACCATAGTTAGATATCCTTAGGGGTAATATAGTTTTGCACCATTTCTTTGTTTACCTACTTATCCTTCCTTATCCAATGTAACACACCAAAAAATGAAGAAAAGTCATCCATGTAAGACCCAATGAATGCAAGAAAAGAAATTGAGAGGATTGATCAAGGACAACCGTCTTAATAATGACCAAGAAGGGATGAAGAATTGTTAGGAAAATTATGGATTTTTTTTTTTTTATAGAAAAATAGTAATAATATATTCTGAAAGTGACAAACTACCTAATGACCCCTGAAGATATGGATAATTACGAAACTGCCATTATGACAAGAATCAGATGATCAACCGTGACCATCTGCCTAAAATCCATCGAATCTCGACTCTCAGCCTATTGGAGCAAAGATCTTAAACAAGGTAAGGGGTTTGAACCATATCGCATCTCAACTTTCAACAGTGACCATCTCTACTCTCATTACTTGTGGATTCATAGACTAGTCGGAGCAAAGAATTCAAGCCCTATATTCTCCACCTTCAAATATCTTAAACATGGTAAGGGTTTGACCCATTTGTAGAATGACAACTCTTTCATCATCATGAGGACCTCCAATAAGATGGAATACATACTTTATGATGAAGTTTTAAAATCATGTAAGATTAAAAGCGTATTGGACATTCAAAGTTATCTACATTATACGTTTAGTCCACGACAAACTTTCAACTTTATATCTATTTGGTCCGTAAACCTAAGACTATGTCCAATAGGTCTCTAAATTTTCATTTTAGGAGTAAGAAATTGATCTACGGAACTTTGTGATCTTAATTCATACCGTATCTACTAAATTATGGTTAGGGTAGTTCATACCTTATTTGCAAACGGTCAAAATGTATGGGTCAAACTACTATAATACGACAGTTTCTCATTAGTGGAAGCATTTGCGGGTCAAACTAAACTGAGTTTATTATGCGAGTGTCGCCCATCGGACAACTTCAGAGTCGTAATAAACAAATTCCATTTTTCGATTTCCATTTGAACAAGCTTATAAAATGAATTATTTTGATTGGGTGGCTATAAATTCAATTGGTAATTCCGTAGTAAATAGATTAGCAAATAAAAATAATGATATTCTTCGAGACTGCGCCCACATTGAAATCGGACCCATTTTCATCGAAATAATATAGACAAGTAACGTAACATTAAAAGCTAATGAGATGTTTAAATTTTATAACTACAAAAAATAAAAGAAAGTTAATTTGGTTTTGTATTCTTGTCATATTTGAGTTTGATTTATGTTCGAAAAAATGATGGGAGATTTCGATAAATGAGGGCAAATAATTTCGATCAAAGTGGAAGAAATTAATAAATAAGCATTTTATGCATTGAAATACCTTAACAAATCTTAATAATATAATTCATTAAAACTAATACATCGTATCAAATTTATATCGATTTATTATAATATCATAATCAAAACCCTCCAATCATGGATATATCGATTTTTTATATTCATTTAGCCGGCCATGTGTAGCAAATATCATACAATTTGGTTTTATAGTTGAACATACAAATACCATGTTCAACCACTAACCACAAACATAGAGTATCGTTGCATTTGGTTCTATCTCTATCATCCTTGTATATATCAAAGTAATGCGACCAGCCAGACCATTGGAAGGTGCAGTAAAACTGTGTTGAGCCCCAAAAGTTTGGTCGAAAACTAAAGGCGTAACCGCTCAAAGGTGGGAGATGATGGACTCCCAAGTCATCATCACCAGATCTGCAGTGAATTGTGAGCTGATCATGACTTCTTAGAACATTTGTTATGTTTACTGTAATCGGTGGGTTTCGGAAGATTTTTCCATCGATGTTAGTAAATAGGGTAGCAAAGAACAATGACAATAGGAGAGACCGTGAAAGTGTTGAAAATAAATTCATTTTGTAAATATGAGAATATTTGTGCTGGATTTGTTCCACTTTTATATCAGTAAAATTAGGTTCCATGGTCAATTACACCCACTAAAAAAGAAACATATTATTGTTATATTAGAATAGGTAACCACCACCATGTTAAGCTTGTATATTTTTTTATTTATTATTAGTAATATTTTAGTTATTTTCAAAACCACCAATGGGAGCTATTGTTAACCATTTGTTGTTAGCAGTAACATGGGTTCTGAAGTGTAAGGCAATTATGGACATGTTTGGTAAGGAGTTCTCCTTCATTATTAACAATAAAAATAGAACCATGTTTGATAACGGGTTTTTTAATTGAAAAATATACATTTGAAACTCGTTAGGGGTCTTATGGAAACTCCACCAGAGAGTAGCATGAATAAGTTAAACAATACTGAATAAGTAATCAATTCAAGGGTGTTTAAAAAACTCAATTAATTTTTTTATTAATTATTCTATAATCTCTTAAAATAATTTTTTTGAAGTATTTAGATGGTGATTTTTCAAAATATATATTGAGATTGAATAAAAAAAAAAAAAAGTAATTCAATGTTTTAAAATAAATATATAGATTTTTTTAATATATTAACATTTTATTTGTATTGACAATAAAATTTAAACAAATGACCGGGCCTTCCCAACCTAACACAAATATCCATGGGGTGTGGGTGGATTCCATTATTTAATAAGGGTTGCTTAGGTTAAAAAATTTAGGGTCAAATAATGGAACTGGATCTAAAAAATGTCTCAACAAAACCTAATGCAACCGAAGAACACTCCATAGTGTGCAATTACGATATCATACTATGAGAGTTACACTCATCACAACTTTAAGCAGAGAATGACGATGATTCGATACAATTAGCAGAAGACATTGGGGATGCTCTAATCCTCAGCGTGGATAGTCCGATTGAATCTCTGATTTTGGATTCAGGTGCGTCTTTCCATTCGTCTCAAAATAAAGAGTTGTATCGAAATTTCAAGTCTGGAAGTTTCGAGATGTGTATCTTTCGACCAACAAAGATTTAAAGATCGAAGTAAAAGGGGATGTCTGCATAAAAACTCCGACAGGAAATTAGTAGACATTAAAGGAGGTTAGATATATTCCTAGTTTCAAGAAGAAGCTTATCTCTATTGGTCAGTTGGATAGCACAGGTTATGCAACAAAGTTTGGTATGAGTTCGTGGAAGATTGTGAAGGCTATGATGGTAGCACGTGGCACAAAATCTGGAACTTTATATCCCACTGCAGGGTGTATGAACAGAGCTGTTGTTGCTGAAGTGTTTCAAATTGAAGTATATGGCACAATAGACTTGGACATAGCCGGAAGGAGTTTTTGGAAGGTCTGAAATCTGTTGATACGAGTCCTTGTGAGAACTGCGTTATGAGGAAACAAAAACAAGTTAGCTTCACAAAGTCTGCTAGAGAATTGAAGAAAAGTACCTGGACAACGAAGCCAGTGGGAGTTGAGGTTGAGTTGCAGAACAATTCACAGAGTGATGTTGTAGCAGATACTCGAGAAACTCCTGAGACTGTTGTTGAGAAATTAGAGGTGAAGGAAGTGGGAGGTGAGGTTGAGTTGCTGAAAGATTCACATAGTGATGTTGTAGCTGATACTCAAGAAAATTCTGAGACTCTTGCTGAGGAAACAGTGGTGAAGCAAGTTGGAGTTGAGGGTTTAGTGACTTGAGCCCTTACAATTTACATGAGCTCTGTCATCCTAGCTTAATTTACATATTCAAAATACAATTCTTAATGTACATCCAAATAATTAGATGAAAGTGGAAATCCATATTCATCAATAATGTGATGAAAATGAAAAAAGTGAAAATAATAAAAGTGGGAAAAGTGAAAATAATAAAACAAAAGATAGAACACAAACAAACATGATAGAGATATGTGAGGAAATATGTTTCATCCTGACATATTTCACCTACGATTTTTTTTTTTTTTTTTTTTTTTTTACAAATAGTTTAACGACTATTCAGTCATTGATGATGATATTTACGGAGGTAGCTGAGAATCAAAGAATTGATAAGATCATAAATCGTGTCTTCATCTTCTTCTTCTACAATAGAAGGAGAAGATGTTGAACCGACTGATGCGGCCTCTTGAAGAAGCTTTTGAGAATCAGCTTCCGAAGTTGTCTGGGCTAATGCAGCGAGTAGCTTCGACTTTGAATTAAGGAATTCGGAGGTCCTCTTCTTGGATAAATCCTGAAGGTGGTCATTCTATGATAGCCAGACCTTTACCGCTTTGATATCTGCGTGGGTATAAGTATATTTATCCCACCATTTGATTTTAATAGTTTTGAAGACCTGTTTTATTTGGTCTTCCGCTTCTTTTATTTGAAAATTCTAAGTTAAAATCCAAGAAATTTGAAAGTATACGCAAAAGCACATGGTTAATGGAAGTGGGGTTTTGAATATATTTTTTATAAAGTAGTGGAAGGATTCCTGTATTGGAACCGGGAATATATCTTTAGCTGATCCAAAGATTTTTCACCAATTGATGAACCAAAATGGATAATGAATTTTATGAGCATTCTGGCAAAATTGGATAAACCATGAGTGCTCATAATTTTGATACCAAATGACATTGAACCATGCCATCTGATAGTCTCTGTATGAGTAGGAGTGAGGACTAAACGGTTTTGAAAAAGTCTTTTCCGTGTATGGATCTTGATTCCAGTAAGTCGGATTCATGACTATGAAAATTTTTAACTTTGAGTACGCAATTTTTGAAGGATCATCGCGACTCGGAATATGAGTAATTTCGATAGATTTTGTGTCGACTAAAATGAATTCATAAAACCGTCTGGTCTTATGATGATCTTCCGGGATATAGAAGAATCCCGATGGATAGGCTTTCTTGACGACCTCACTGATTTTTGGGTCGTCGTATTCTGGTTCTACCAGGGCTTTTGGTATAGACACAGATTTTTTAAAATAGTTCCTGATTTCAGGAACTGGAGAAAATCGAACGAGAACAACCGCGTCCGAGTAGGTTGAGGGGACAGAAGGTCACTTTGAAGTGGAAGAGACAGTAGGTCTCGATGGAGTAGCGGCAGATGGCCGTGTTGAAGAGGCAGAAGGCCTCGTCGGAGTGATAACCTCCACTTGTTTTTTAGAAAGCTTTGCTCTAGACCTGGTCACCAATGTGAAACTAGCATCCATTGCGTAGCTATCGGACATCATTGGAGTAGGTGTGTTTGAAGAATCAATGGTCTTCTTCCCTTTTTCTGTTGCTTTCTCACCGGTCATCACTGGGAGAAGGAGGTTGGCTAGGGAGAGTTTTTCTTCGAGAGTAAGAACTCTCTTGAGAGGTAATCTGCCAAGGGGTTTTCGACCCC
Organism: Cucurbita pepo subsp. pepo; assembly: GCF_057944985.1. Taxonomy (NCBI): domain Eukaryota; kingdom Viridiplantae; phylum Streptophyta; class Magnoliopsida; order Cucurbitales; family Cucurbitaceae; genus Cucurbita; species Cucurbita pepo. The sequence goes on from NC_141808.1 coordinate 11,006,895, forward strand.
TTTTATAGGAAAAATTTGGAAGTCGAAGCAAGATAAAATGGCTTGCCATCTAGCAAAAATTTGTTTAGACACAAGATTCTTGACATCTTTTTCTAAAACAAATTTAGATGCCCTTGAATATGTTTTGATAACAAAGCTTTTGTTAATTAAATCGCTTTGAAATTTTTGTAGATAAAGTACTATTGAAAGTATTTCTTTCTTCACTGTTGAGTAATTATTTTAAGTAGAATTCCATATTCCCGAATGGAAACGGACAATGGATTCTTTCTTCTCAAGAGACTGTTTCAGGATTCCTCCATATCCAATATCGGATGCGTCGGTCTCCACTATTAAACTAGCCCTTAGGTTTATGAGCGATAAACACGGAATTGACTTGACAATGGATTTGATTTTTTGGACTGTTTTGGTGTGTTCTTCAGTCCACGGCTTTGGATTCTTTTTGAGCCTTTCTAAAAGTGGCTTGCAAATGGGTCTGATATTTTGAACGAAATCAGACACATAATTGAGACATCCCAAAAATCTTTGTCGTTGGGTTTTATCCATAATTTGGTCCGAAAAGTTTTAGGCAAACTCAATGGATCTTTGATTTGATTTAATGAGACCCAAATGAATTTCAAATCCAAGAAAACGGATCTTTGTTTGAAAAAGTTTAATTTTTGGTTTAGACACAACTAAACCGCTTGTTTTGACTGTCGTAAAAAAATGTTTGAAGATGCTTGAAGTGTTGATCGATGTTTTGAGAAAAAATCAGAACATCCTCAACAGAAACAATTGAAAAGTCTTGAAAATGATTGAAAATATCATTCATAATCTTTTGAAATTCGGATGCAGCGTTTTTTAGCCCAAATGGCATAACGTTCCATTCGTATTGTCCGAAAGGGACATTGAAAGCCGTTTTGTACTTGTCTTTTTCTGAAATCTGGATTTGCAAAAATCCTGATTTCATATCAAATTTTGAAAATACTTTTGCATTTTTGACATAAGGAAGATTAACTATGTGTTGCTTCTTATTCCAAAAGGCATTAGGGATAGTTGAACAAATCTCCCTTTCTATTTGAGTTTGTAAAGTTTTTATTTTAGACTGGACGATCTTACTTTGAATCTATTCTTCTATTCTTTTGAATGAAATTTCTTCCTTCAAAAAAGAAATTTATTTTTCTTTATAATTTAATACATTTATTGATGGAATAATTGTATTCTTTTGAAGGTTATTTATTTCATTAATCCTTATAGGAGGAAGAAATTAAATTTTATTTCTTTCGTAGGGCTTTTGACTCTAACCTCTTTTCAGTTATTCTAGAAGGGTATAATTGAGTAATGAAAAGAGTACCTAGGATTAATTCTTGTCTTAAGTCCTTTACTAAAAGGAAGGAATTTACGAAGCAAATTCCGTGATTACAAACATGGACTTTAGATAATTTGTAATTAATTTTGAGTCTATTGTTATTTGCACCTCTAAGGCCCTCGGTAGTTTTTTTAAAATACTTTGTAGGTATTAGGCCTTCTTGAATGCAATTTTGATTGGCTCCAGTATCTATGAGAGCCTTTAATGTGATTTTGAAATCATAAATTTTTAACGTAACGAGAGCGTACCATTTTTGGTATTGAGGAGTGGTGATGGCTCCAACGAAGGAACTTTGAAAGTCATCCTCGTCCAGGTTTGGTTGTGCCGTTTTCTTTCGTTCGAGAAGCCGTTTCTGAAGATTGAGAACTTCTTGGCGAAGCATATAGGATTCTGACCTGGTTTTAGATTTAGTGCATGTACTTCTTGTTTGAGATTATTAATCTCTCTTTGTAGGTCTTGAGTAGTGAGTTCTCTCGGTTTTTCAAAGCTTTGAAGAACTAATTGAAGTCTGTAGGGATTTCTTTCTTCCCTTTCAGGTGGCTTAGAGATTGTCATGGCATCTCTGAGTCGTTGAGCGATTTTCTGTTGAATTTCTGGATCTTGAACTTTTTCTACTACTTCGAGTAGAATTTCTTGATCCTTTGTAAGGACATTTATGCATCCTTCGCACGTCCTCTTTCCTTCCTGTCTTGATTCGTATTCTGTGCTAGAATATGAATCGGATTCATCTTGGAGTTCGAGGATTTCTCCCTCGCTTGATTGTTCTGAGTCGATTAGAGCCAGTCGTAGTAGTTGATTTTTCAGCTCTTGATCTATATCCAACTCATTGATCTTTCCTCTTATCGGACACTTGTTAGCATAGTGTCCTTCTTCTCGACATTGAAGCAAGTTTGCCTTTTCTTTCCTCTATGGGTTTTTGTAGGAGTATACTTTCTTCTTGAATATGTTGGCTTTTGAGATTGTACTGGTTTGTTCCGATACTTTTCTCTGGGCCTGTACGAATAATTAGGCTTTGGATGCGTCTTAACTTCTTCCTTCTGGAGGTTGAGGGGGCCTCTATCCCCTTGCATCCATATTGATCGCAAAATCTTCCAAGCTCTTTTCTATTTGATATCGAAGAATTGAGCTTGTTTTGAATCTTTGACTCATTGCAAAGTCTGAGTCCTTCTTCTATGATGAAGGATGCTATTGACCCATATGACAAAGTCTGCCATGGAATTGTTCCATTATACTTTGTCTTAAGACCGTCTTTGATCCTTCTCGAGAAGTGTTTTGGTAGTCCATTGACAAAATTCTCTTTCCAGAATTCCAACGAACTGTCTGTTCTAATAAGAACTTTGCTCACATACATGTCTTTGTACCACCTGAAATCTCCTAAGGTGGGGCACTTCAGGTTCATGAGTATTTCGGCGGATCTTTCCTGGTATTTCAAGGGGTCGCCAACGAAGAATTCTATAAGGGTATAAATGAGGGTGTTGACAGCATCCTCTACCCTTTCATGTTGTACTTCGGTCCTAGTTGATGGACCTTCCTCTTTGATGATTTGAGTAGTTGGCCTAATGACATAGTGGCTTAATATCTGTTGGCAAGTTGCTTCATCAAGATATTTGTCCCACCAGTCCTTGAGTTGCCCGGTAAATTCGGTCACTAAAACTTGAGTTATTTGATGGTCAGATTTATGGCCCTGTAATTTATACGCGCCTGCGACCATCATCATTTCATTGACAACATTCATTATCAGATAGTCGGACAATCCATTGATATTCCATTCATAGATTGCTAGACCATCATAACGAGTTTGAGTTTGTAGAGTCTTTTCTTCGAATTGAATATCCGGAAAAGACGGTTGAGGATACCAATTTTTCTGATTACTAGTATTATTTTGACTTCTCTTGGAGATTCTTTCAATTCGATTGTAGAGAGGCTCTTCTACCTCATCTAAAATCTCGTCTTCGAATTCTTGAATTTCGTCGTCATTGTTAACGACATTGACAGATGAATCCTGATGTGTTATCTCAGGATTTAGGATTTTATCCACTTTTTCTTCTATTTTGGCCATCGCGGCCTCTTCTTTTGAAATCCTCTTTGTAAATACGTTGAGGTTTGCCGGTCTGAGTATTGGGATTGACTATCGACTTTCGGTACAGAGCTGCCTGCTTGTTCTTGCAGAGTACCAGAATTTTTTAAGATTTTTCCCTTGATACTCTCAAGCTGGGTAGAGATCGTGGATAAAATCTTGTTTGAATAATTATTTTGATGCATGATATTTTTGATATCCTTAAGGGTCGGATTACCCTTTTCTAGTCCTTCTGGGATAGTTTTGAAAGGACTAGCTTTGACCTTTTCTCCGTAATAATTGTCAAATTCGACTTCTTCCAACGGATGATGTTTTGAATATACTTCGCCTCTTCTAGTAGTCTTCCAGCTTCTTTGAGTCGAAGTGCGTATGTTTTCTTCTATGGTTTCCATATGAGAATACCATTGAGCACTTAATTAGCTTCGCTTAGCTTCTTTGTAGGTTTGGAAGAAAGCTTTTCTCTTTGAAGAGTTGGCAGCTGACATAAAATCTGCCTTCAATAATTCTCTGTCTATCTGGAAGTCAGCCGTAATGACATTTAGCTGACTTTCGTACACGGATTGAGTATCCATATCCTTATGGGTTGAAGATCTTGAGCCATCTTCATAGTGGATTGATGCCCTTTTTTGTTCATAACTGACCTCTTTTACCTTTAAAGGGTCATACATTGATCTTCAAACTCCCGACGTACTTGGTCTAGAATTCAAGAATTCTTTTACTTTTGATTCTGACGAGGGTTCTTCGCTGAATTTTATTTCAACGCTTCCATCGTCATAATCGATGATTTCTAATGGGTTTTGAGATTTCTTTTTCCTCGGAAGATTATCATCTTCTATTTTTCAGAGCGTATTTCTGGTTATTTGAACCCAAGAAAGAGTTTTGGGAACAGTCACCGAGGACTTTCCAATATTTGCCTCTATGAGCATGGTTGATCCTTTTGGCGAGAATCTTAATGCTCTTGGAGAAATCTTTGTATTCATGAGTTTGTAATAAACCCTGAATATGACGACTGAAGAATGAGTTTCAGCCTTGATGTTCAAATTTTTTGATTGTAAGTCCAGCATGAGGGCTGATAATATGTGCGGGTCATGGAGCGACAAAGTAAAATTTGGATAACAATTGAAATAGACTGGTCCATTCTCTAGATTGGATTGAACCATTCACAATAATGAATTTGAGAAATCTTCATGTCTCTTATCTCGTAAGAAGATAAGGACTGGGATATCTAACCCAAGTCTGAACAATGGTTTTACAGCGACTTGAAGAAGACCGACGTGAAGATAGTTAAACTCTTCACGGTGTTGGAGTATAAGAGATTTTGAAAAAAGATTCAGAGATTCCCTATTGCTATGAATTGGGATGTTTTTCGAGAATTTGATGCATGATCTTTGAGTAAAATTGAAGGTTGAAATTTGGTAGATAGTTTTAGCATTACCTTTAGAATAGTCCAATTTTGGAGTTATATTCGATCCTGGCAATCTGATATTCTTGATTGATAGTATTTGAGATTGTGAGATTTTCTCCCCTTCTATGTTCATTTGAACTTTCTTCTTCGTTGGTAGAACATTTGAAATGATTTAGATTTTCTGAGCTTTCTCAGAAATTTGTTCATAAGAAGATAGATAAGATAAGAGATAGAGTAGATTAATTTTTCTCTCAATTCTTCAATTGATATTCAAGAGAGAGCTATGGGTTGATTGATGCTCTCCTTACATTGATAAAGTCGTCTTATAGACTTTGGATTTGAACGTGAATTTGAAAAACACCAACTAAGAGATAAGATCAAATCTAACAGGACAAGACCCCTGCAAGATCTGCTTTCCTAAAAGTAAGGAAAGACATAAAGCAAACTAATAATTTAAAAGACTAATAATTTACAAACACTGATAATTCACATGTGAGCCTTCACTGTGTGGCTGACAAGTTGTCAATCCTTTTTTTTTTTTTTTTTTTGTCTTTGATAAAGGTGTTAGGTTGTAGATAAGATTTTCTTCAGAATTTTTCATATGACTAAGCACCCAAGCTTGCCAACGGACTTACTGCGCTTCCCGCGTCTTACCACCTGGAACACAAGGGCTATTCGCTCAGCTACCACATACTCCAAATTCTTCTGAATCTCTCTTATCATCCTTCTGGTTTACACTGTCGTTCTTAAAGATCGAGTAACTCCTCTTTCCTCACAAAAATTGAGAGGCTGGCTCTGATACCATTCCTACGCTTAATGACTTTAGCCCTTACAATTTACATGAGCTCTGTCATCCTAGCTTAATTTACATATTCAAAGTACAATTCTTAATGTACATACAAATAATTAGATGAAAGTGGAAATCCATATTCATCAATAATGTGATGAAAATGGGTGTGAAAGTGAAAATGATAAAGCAAAAGATAGAAGACAAACAAACATGATGAGATATGTGAGGACCTGACATATTTCACCTACGATTTTTTTTTTTTTTTTTAATGTTGTAGCGGATACTCGATTCTAGGCATGAAAACTATCTCGATAGACCAATGTTGTCTTTCCAACATGCTTTGTGATGTAAAATTCACAAGAATAAGTGCAATTATACACTATCACAAGTAGCAAGTAATAAGTAAATTATCGATTCGGGAACCTATCTTTTTGGTTAATTTTATCGCTGGAAATTAATTGAGTTTTTGAGTAACATTCAAATGGGGGTTGGAGATCTAACTATTTAAACAAAACTAAAACAGAGTGCCACTGCTGTCGAAAAATAGAAAATGATGAGAAAATCAACTATAATGAGAAAGATTCGGCTAAGAGAGATTAAATAGATAAGTTGTTGAGTTTTGTGGTAGATTTTTGTTCCTTTTAATAGATTCTCGAGCCCACTTCCGAGGGTCATGAATGATGATTATTTCCATAATCGTTGTAATTTCTATTAACAAGGCTCTAGGAGAAGAATTATTTCTAACTCTTCTATTACCCTTCAAGTCTCCTTGCTATAGAACTAGAGTATTAAAGAGAATTTCATTGCTCCCTCTCTTCTCCTGAATAAGAGAACAACTATGTATCTAAAGTAGCTAATTAAACATACATGTAAATCATTAACAACAACTCTTTAATAAACTAAAATCATACCGTCAACATACTTAAATTATATAAAACTCTCTCGCCTCCTCTATTAAGTTTAGCTTTCCATTCAAACTGAATTAAACAAAGGAATTCGCATCTTCATCATGTAAAATTGATGGAATAAGGAAATAGAGAGTTATCCCGGTTTGTTGCCGTTCGTCAATGGAAGTTGAGTTATCCCGGTTTGTTGCCGTTCGTCAATGGAAGTTTCCTTCTCTTGAGCTCTCACGTCCACCTCTTTGCCCTAATCAATCTTTGTTGGTCTCCTTTTTCTTCTGCTGTCTACAGCTGCTGGATTAGGGTTTTCTTCTTCTTCTCTAGTTTCACAGCAGTTCACTGCAGCAGAAGCTGCTGCTGTGTAATTCAATTTTCTCCCCAAAATGTGGCTCTTCTCTTCTTGGTATTCCTTTTCCTTTAATATTGAGCATGGGTTCCCCTTTAGGGCTGAAAAGAAATAAGTAGTACACATAGGATGTTCCTCATTGGGTAGTCAATGACCCACTTGGACTGCTGACGTGGATTTATCATTTCCATGTCATCCCCCATTTGTTTCCAAATTCGCTACTCTCACATGGTTTAGCATAAATGTCTGAAATTTTACCACATAACTCAATTAAATATACAATTAAGATCGATTTATGCCAAATCATATTTTTTTCATGTTGGACCGCAATAAACAATTTCATGCTCACTAAGTAGAATAAATGGGGTTATAAATGAGAAAATGGTGAATAAGAGTGCAATATTAACTCCGAAAAGACTTGATATGACTCTACTTTTAGATAGTTATCACACTCCAAACTTACAATATTGCTCATCCTTGAGCAATCATTCTCTCCACTCTCCCCTTTTTTTCTCATTAACAAAATATTTGTAGAGAATACATCAAAGGCATGATTTAGATCACATTCTTTATATACCTTCCTCAAATTAGTTTTTTCCCCACATTTCACCCTACACTTATCACCAAATCTTATAAGAAAAAAAATAACACATTCATCACTTCCACCGTATTCCCCAAAACACTTCTAAAATTATTACTATGCCTTTACCTTTGCTTTTGTGACTTGGCTTCATAATTTATTTGATTAACTTTCTACATTTTTTTTTTCTCCCAAGAATCCTTCAAATCATCCCCCTATTCTCTGGGTGCCTCCACTTGTGGTGCAAATCACCTAAGTTTTCAAGGGATGACTATATAGGCTAACACTTATTCTCCCTTAGCTCAACTCTTTTGCTAGCATCCTGTAGTTTTCAGTGTGGCCACATTTGTGATGCAACTCACCTGAACAATAAGGATAACTTTTTTTTTTTTTTTTACTGTTTTATTTATCCATAAAGCATTTGACAATACATTCCTAGTTCTTGCACAAGACATCATGACTACATATGAAACAAAATATTCATGATCTATTACCCTTTCTAGAACTTCATGCTTCTAGGTTGCATGCATGAGCATGATTCAAAATTATATGCAGTCAATACAACAAAACAAACACAACATAAGGATGCATGCTTCTAAATCAGGCAGCAAGGTAAATCAGACAGCAAGGTTATAAAAGGTGTGGTAAGAGAATTCCCTTGATTTTAGGCATCATTAGAGGAAGTGTTCTCTTCCTCCTCTACCGCATGCCATGATTCTTTGCGGCTCCACTCTTTAAAAATTTCGTTTGGAAAACTTGGGAATGCTGAATTTTTGGACTTGGTTCTTAAGGCTTTATGTATTTCCTCATCCCTCTTTTAGACATAAGACCAATACGCCTTACAACTCCCTTCACTGTTTTCACACCAGCTAAGTAAAGCCTCTTGTTGTTTTAGCAGTTGATCCATATCGTCTGTTGCTCTGTTGTCCCTCCTTTTGCCACTGTTGGCGCCATCCCTATGGGTTTCTATGTAGTTCATCAAATTCCTTGCCTCAAGTCTTTCTTCTTCCTCATCAAAAGGGACTGCAGCCTCCAGGCACAGCATGGTTATCAGCTGTGGAAAAAACAGCCTCCCCATTTTCTTACTTGCACATTTGACAATCTCATCTGCTACAATCTTGCCCACATCGATGCTAAAATTCATTATGATTGCATACACAAGTAAAACTCTGTCAGCTAACAATGTAGTATCATGTGTAGTGGGTAGTAAGTTGGATTTTACGAAGGCAACCCAAACTTTCGCTTCGGGGTTGAGGTCTGCTGCTATTATCGTCCTTGCTCCTCCTCTCGAGAGTTGCCACCGTGTTCCTTCTATGGCTACCATCTTCAAGGCCATCTCAAGTTGATCATCCGATGGAGTTAGCACCATTTCGTTGAAGGTGGCATACTCAAAAGATTGTAGGTGAAACAGTTGGTTGATGGCTTTAGGGCTCCAATCAACTATTTTTCCTCTTACTAATGTTGTGTACCCTTCCACTTGATCAATATGTGCGTAAAACTTCTTCACTATCGGCACTATAGCTTGTTCCCTTTTGTGACAGAACATCTCCCACCCTAGATTGTTGATGGCGTTAAGAAAGGACTCTAGGAATGTAAGGTAAAATGCTGGGAACCTTCTTTCCACCAACACTACTCTTGACTTGAAGAGTTCATACCTGTTGTACGCCTCCTCGTTTGCGAATATTCCTTTTTGTGTTGGGAGGTTCTCCCTTTTGTTCTTGCCCTTTTCTTTTCGTTTCGAACCGGTGCCCGTTAGGAAGAGATCTTGATTTATTTCTTGCACTTCATCTTGCTGCACTTCTTCCTTTCCTCACACCATTTTGTTCCCTCTTTTTCTCGGTGCCATGATTGTCGGTAGCAAGCTAAATTTTTTTTTTTTTTATCCTTGTTGCTTGTAAGTGTGAAGGTGAATTGTTATCTCTTGTGGAGTAGTTTGTATATAACACAAAGGATGACTTCTTGGGGAAGTAATTTTTTTTTTTTTTTTTTTTTTTTTACACAAAGGAAAATAGGCTACTGTATGCAGCTACAACAGTCTCCTGTCAAGAACAGACAGCAATTTGAGTTTCCTAACAGCAGTCTACTATCATTTCGACAGCAGGCTGCTGTACTTTGGGTAGAACAGCAGTTTGCTGTCAAGTTGACAGCAAGCTGCTGTAATTTTATTTATTTATTTATTTTTATTTATTTATTTATTTATTTTTATTTTTTTATTATTTTTTTTTTATTTACATTGCAGTGTGCTGTATTCAATTTATTTTTTTTTTTCAAAGTTTTCCTTTTTCTTGTTTGATATCAGTTGATGTCATCTTTTTGTGTTGGTGCTTTGACTTGAGGTTTCGTGAGAAAGCGCACACAAATTAGATCAAATTCATGCAAATAAGGAAGAACGCAGTACTTCATGGCAATATACACCGAAAAACAATAACTTAGACAATAATCACAACTTAGTATGTACCAAATGTAATTAACCTCGTTACTACTTTGAAATTAGCGTGGTTAACCACATCAGAATCCACCTAATTCATCTACAAAAAAAAAAAAAAAAAAAAAAAAAAAAAAATTAGCTACTTTCTTGGGGCATGGGAGTCATTCATGATAAAAATGTAAAATAACATCTAAAAAAAACTATCATTCTAAGATAAGTGAACATAACTATTTAAAAACAATTAAAAGTGCACAAATAAAAGGAGAAGAAAAACTAACTTGGCTTCCCGGGAGTTTGTTACCTGTTACCGTTTCTTGTCAGCTCTCGTTTGCTCCAAAATGTTTTATTTTTCAGCTTTTTAAGCTTAAAGAGGCAACGCCTCTTTTTACTTCTCCACCAAGTATGGCTTCAGTCTCTGTCCATTCACTGCGAAAGGTCTCCTTTCGTCTCCATGTTTTATCGTTATTGCCCCATAGGAGTGACTTCTTCAACTATAAACGGACCAGACCATCTTGATTTTAATTTTTCAGGGAATAACTTCATCCTTGAGTTGAATAGCAACACTCTTTGTCCTTTGTAGAATTCTTTGGGCCTAATTTTGTTGTCATGCCGCATTTTTGTTTTTTCTTTTTACATCTTAGCATTTTCGTAGGCTAGGTACCTGAATTCTTCCAATTCATTTAGTTGCATTCGCCTCAAGTGTAACGACCCGGGAAAGAAAGGAAAAAAAACTAGAAAACGAGAAAACGAAAAAAAAAAAAAACATAGTCGCCGAAAACCAGCGAGTTTTCCAGCGACCGCCAAATTTCGCGAAACCCACGCAAAACGATGGCCACAGCATGGCCAGCCTTCAGCCCACGACTCCTAGCACCATCAGGATACCTACAAAGGGAGAAAAGACAGAAAACTACGAGAGAGAGAGAGATTTTGAAAAAAAAAAAAAAAAAAAGTCGGTGAGTGTCTAGTTTCTTCGACGAACCCTCAAACCACCCTCAAACCGACACCAAACGACCTGTTACCGCCACGAGAAGGATCCCTAACGAAAGCACGATAACTCAAGGTGTGTTTTGTTCTTTTTCGTTAATGTCGTCGTCGGTAACTAAGGTCGGAAAATTGGGTATTTCCTAATCGTTCTTGGATATGTGATTTTAGGAACCTTTAGGCCGCAAAACTCCCAGAAAAGAAAGAAGGACGACAAATAAAGAGGAAGAGGAAGAAAGAGGACCGAAATCGGCAACGAAAACCTCGCGGAAAGGAGAGAGAAGACTCGCCGGAAAATCGATCGGAGTCGGGTAAGGAAGATGAGGTCCATGTTGGGTTTTATGTCCTAAAACTCATAGTTTGTAAACAAAAACATATTCTATTTTCAATAAAGTTATTATTGTTGTTTAGTTAGTAAAGATTGTTATTGAATAAAGTGAACTTTACGATCATTAATCTAAATCCAATAAACTAAGAACACTCTGGCTATAGTATGATTAGTTGAACTATATGTAGAGACATAAGAGTGGATCAAGTTCAAGTATATATAGTCAAAATGATCTATAGTATAAGGATAAAGCTGAGTACCTTATTCTGGGGACACTATGGATGCTGCCCACTTTTGTATATGATATAAACAATGTAATCACTAAATTGTACATGTGGAGACATGTGAGTGGGAGCATCCTATGCAATGAGTATTGCATAAGATCGGACCATGAAGAAAATCATTCTCACTTTATAATGTCGTTTACTGTTGAGACTGATTTTCTTTTCATTCGATAACCTAGGTAACTCGGTTTTAATCCTGAGCTAACCATAAACTTCTGTTTATTCGGAATTATCCTTAGATTTGCATGGATGAGAGTGGCTCTAGTTCGCCGACTCAATAGGCCTCCCATTTCAGGGGTAAGACTGGGTGAATGGCTGGGGACGTGGGGTGCAAGATGGAATTCACTCCTACCCACTTTTAAGGATAGAAGAGAGGTAGTTTCCTTAAACACTGACTCCAGGTCTTGAACAAGGGGCCCCACCCTCTCATTAGCCTGAGAGGGATTCGGTTTACTGGTTGGACCACAAACCAATTGTTCATTAGAGGATCAGTGAGACATAAGGAACAAGAAGTAACTTTAGGGGTAAAACGGTAAATTGACCCAGCTCTAGTTACGAACAACCTATGAAGGATCGACTTACTAATCATGGTTATATCAAATGAACAGAAATATATCTATAGTGAGGGGAGTGCAACTACTAGGCTATAGTGGAGTGTCCTAGTAGTTAACGAATGTTGGTTAACAAGGTTAATGAGTTTAACCGGTTAATCTTGGATTGCTGGAGCCCATGATCTATAGGTCCATTAGGTCCCTCTGCTAGCTCATATCAGACTAAACCATAGAACAGTGTGACGAGTGAGTTCGAAGTGTTCGAATTCAAATTAGGAAATATGCGCTACATATATATGATATATTTAACCGCATTTTTGTTTTATTTACGAATTAAACAAAAAGAGAGGATTTGAGATATTTAAATAAGATTTAAATATCTTAATCAATTATGTGTCGGAATTGATTGGGATTCGCATTTGAATTAATTAAATAGTTTAATTAATCATTTAATATTACTCTAATTTAAAATTCAATATTCAAATTAATTGTTGAATTAAAATGAAAAAAGTCAAAAGGTTGACTTCATTTAATGGAAAAATCCATGTTAGTGAAATTTTGAGGTGTCAAAATTTGGTTTAACCAAACTTGCATGCTTGCCAAATAAATCCCACAAGTTTGAGTGGAATTTTGAGTGTCAAAATTTGGTTAACTGCTTGCCACATAATCCCAAACATTTGAGTGGAATTTTAAGTGTCAAAATTTGGTGATCTCAAATTTGCATGAACATGCAAACATGACTCTTTAAATAGAGTGATCATGGTACATGGAAGGTGTTCTTCTTCTAGGTGAAAAACCTTGAGAAAAAATCTCTCACAAACACTCTCTTCACATATACAAAATCCCTCCCAAGTTTAGTCACTCACCGGATTCCACAATCCCGTTCTAAGGCTAGAGAATAGTGGAGAAGACACTAGTGGTGGTTCGAAACCGGTTCGTGAGGAAAAAGGAGTTTGAACTACAAAAGGTTAGTATCTAAACTCATTAAGTTTTAATACTTATGAACATGCTAGTTATTTACTATAATTGATGTTCTAAAAGTGCCTAAGATCCAAATTGCTTCCGCATGTGTTATATTAACACCATCAGTCCACGGATCCGGGTCAACCCAAACCCAAAACCCGAGAGAGTCAGCCCATTCTTTCCCTCGGCCTCTGCCTTCAGCCCAGCCCAACTACAGCGGCCCAAACCTCAGACCAGCCCAGAAGCTACGATTTAGTTTAACCAACCCGAGACCAGACCATCGGTCCAATCGAGCCGGTCTGCAACCCAAAAAAAAAAACTTTCGGCCCAGCCCAATATGCCGAGGCCCAACGATAGTCTTGGCCTAGTAGCCTCCGCAGCCCGCGACCCAGACCACGACCTAAACCAGACTGCGACCCGCGCTTTGACCCGACGCTACCGCACGACGTGGCTCGTTCTACTGCTACCACGTGTCACATAGCGGTGCAGGCAGTCCCTTGGCTCAGCTTGGCGCGGCGCAAATGGCTCAGGCTCCCTCTAGCGACGCTCCGGCGGCTCCCAGCGGCTGTTCGGCTCGGCTCACCTGTTTTCAGCCCGGTTTCCACTATTTTGACCCTCCCAGATCTGTTTTCGGCCCCAATTAAGATATCCGAGGCCGTTTTAGAGCCGTATTTCACATTTATTGAATTATAGGGAAATTAATTGTGAAATACTAACGGAAAGTGGTGAAAGGTGTTATAGGAAACAAACCCCAGCAACGTAGGAAGCAGCTCTTATGGAACGAGAGCTTATGTTTAGCTATTTAGGGAGTACTTCGGCCAAGGCCAACCAAGTAAGTAGCCTTACTATAGGATAGGCTAAAAAATTGTATGAGTTATGATGATGTGTGGATTACGATGCTTGATGATATGTGCAGTATATACATATTTTGATTAATGATGTACTTGATATGTTTGACGCACTTTGTGGCAATATGATGAGTATGATGATTGCATGATGTTTACCTTAATATGATGATGGTTTCCATATTGAGCATGCTAGATGATGATGAGTGCCATATTGCATCATGTCGTTAGATCGACATAGGACACAACCCTAAGAGCGTGAAAATGATATTAATATAAATATTCATGAGCATGTGTTACCTAGAGTAACAAAGAGATGAGACTAGAGGGTTGTGTCAGAAGAGACATTACGATGGATTTAGAGGGACCTCATGCATATTTTATGTTCAGAGGAGGAATATTTTTCTCCTCGAAGTTTTTGACATAAGGAAGATTAAGTATGTTTTGCTTCCTATTCTAAAAGGCATTAGGGATAGTTGAACAAATCTCCCTTTCTATTTGAGTTTGTAAAGTTTTGATTTTAGATTGAACGGTCTTACTTTGAATCTGTTCTTCTATTCTTTTGAATGAAATTTCTTCCTTAAAAAAAGAAATTTGTTTTTCTTTATAATTTAATACATTTATTGATTGAATAATTGTATTGTTCTCAAAGTTATTTATTTCACTAATCCTTGGAGGAGGAAAGGAAATTAAATTTTTATCTTCTTTTCTAGGGCTTTTGACTCTAACCCCTTTTCAGTTATTTTAGAAGGGTATGATTGAATAATTAGAGGAGTACCTAGGATTAGTTATTGTCCTAAGACCTTTTCTAAAAGGATGGAATTTACGAGACAAATTTCGTCATTACAAACATGGACTTTAGATAATTTGTAATTAATTTTGAGTCTATTGTTATTTGAATCTCTAAGGCCCTCAGTAGTTTTTTCAAAATACTTTGTAGGTATTAGGCCTTCCTCAATGCAATTTTTATCGGCTCCAGTATCTACGAGAACCTTTAGTGTGATTTTGAAGTCATAAATTTTTAAGGTAACAAGAGCATACCATTTTTTATATTGAGAAGTGGTGATGGCTCCAACGAAGGAACTTTGAAAGTCATCCTCGTCTAGGTTTGGTTGCGCCGTTTCCTTTCGTTCGGGCAGCCGTTCCTGAAGTTTGAGAACTTCTAGGGAAAGCATATAGGATTCTGACCTGGTTTCAGATCTTAATGCCTGTACTTCTTGTTTGAGATTATTAAACTCTCTTTGTAGGTCTTGAGTAGTGAGTTCTCTTGATTTTTCAAAGCTTTGTTGAACTGATTGAAGTCTGTAGGGATTTCTTCCTTTCCTTTCAGGTGGCTTAGAGATTGTCATGGCATCTCTGAGTCATTGAGCGATTTTCTATTGAATTTCTATTTCTTGAACTTTTTCTACTACTTCGAGTAGAATTTCTTGATCCAGACATTTATGCATCCTTCGCACGTCCTCTTTCCTTCTTTTCCTCATTCATATTCTGTGCTAGAATATGAATCGGATTCTTCTTGGAGTTCGAAGATTTTTCCCTCGCTTGATTGTTCTGAGTCTGTTAGAGCCAGTCGTAGTAGCTGATTTTAAAGCTCTTGATCTATATCCAACTCATTGATCTTTCCTCTTATCGGACACTCCTTAGCATAGTGTCCTTCTTCTCGATATTTGAAGCAAGTCTGCATTTTCTTTCCTCTATGGGTTTTTGTAGGAGTATACTTTCTTCTTGAATATGTTGGTTTTTGAGATTGTACTGGTTTGTTCCGATACTTTTCTCTAGGCCTGTACGAATTATAAGGCTTTGCATGCATCTTAACCTTCTTCCTTCTAGAGGTTTAGGGGGCCTTTATCCCCTTGCATCCATATTGATCGCAAAATCTTAAAAGCTCTTTTCTATTTGATATCGAAGAAAGCTTGTTTTGAATCTTTGACTCATTGCAAAGTCTGAGTCCTTTTTCTGTGATGAAGGATGCTATTGACCCGTATGACAAAGTCTGCCACGGAATTGTTCCATTATACTTTGTCTTAAGACCGTCTTTGATCCTTCTTGAGAAGTGTTTTGGTAGTCCATTGACAAAATTCTCTTTCTAGAATTCCAATGATCTGTCTGTTCTAATAAGAACATTGCTCACATACATGTCTTTGTACCACCTGAAATCTCCTAAGGTGGGGCACTTCAGGTTCATGAGTATTTCGGCGGATCTTTCCTGGTATTTCAAGGGGTCGCCAATGAAGAATTCTATAAGGGTATAAATGAGGGTGTTGACACCCTTTCATGTTGTACTTCGGTCCTAGTTGATGGACCTTCCTCTTTGATGATTTGAGTAGTTGGCCTAATGACATAGTGGCTTAATATCTGTTGGCGAGTTGCTTCATCGAGATATTTGTCCCACTAGTCCTTGAGTTGCCCGGTAAATCCGGTCACTAAAACTTGAGCTATTTGATGGTCGAATTTATGGCCTTGTAATTTATAAGCGCCTGCGGCCATCATCATTTCATTGACAACATTCATTATCAGATAGTCGGACAATCCATCGATATTCCATTTATAGATTGCTAGACCATCGTAATGAGCTTGAGTTTGTAGAGTCTTTTCTTCGAATTGAATATCCGAAAAAGACGGTTGAGGATACCAGTTTTTCTGATTACTGGTATTATTTTGACTTCTCCTGGAGATTCTTTCAATTCGATTGTAGAGAGGCTCTTCTACCTCATCTAAAATCTCGTCTTCGAATTCTTGAATTTCGTCGTCATTGTTAACGACATTGACAGATGAATCCTGATGTGTTATCCCAGGATTTAGGATTCTATCCAACTTTTCTTCTATTTTGGCCATCGCGGCCTCTTCTTTTGAAATCCTCTTTGTAAATACGTCGAGGTTTGCCGGTCTGAGTATTGGGATTGACTCATCGACTTTCGGTACAGAGCTGCCTTCTTGTTCTTGCAGAGTACCATAATTTTTTGAGATTTTTCCCTCGATACTCTCAAGCTGGGTGGAGATCGTGGATAAAATCTTGTTTGAATAATTATTTTGATGCGGATATTCTTGATATCCTTTAGGGTCGGATTGCCCTTTTCTAGTCCTTCTGGGATAGTTTTGAAAGGACTTGCTTTGACCTTTTCTCCGTAATAATTGTAAAATTCGACTTCTTCCAACGGAGAATGTTTTGAATATACTTCGCCTCTTCTGGTAGTCTTCCAACTTCTTTGAGTCGAAGTGCATATTTGCAAAATATTTTATTCAAACCATTCGAAGAATGATATGTTTTCTTCTATGGTTTCCATATGAGAATATCATCGAGCTCTTAATTCACTTCGCTCATCTTCTTTGTAGGTTTGGAAGAAAGCTTTTCTCTTTGAAGAGTTGGCAGCTTACATAAAATCTGCCTTCAATAATTCTTTGTCTATCTTGAAATTAGCCGTAATGACATTTAGCTGACTTTCGTAGACGGATTGAGTATCCATATCCGTATGGGTTGGAGATCTTGAGCCATCTTCATAGTGGATTGATGCCCTTTTTTTATCATAACTGACCTCTTTTACCTTTAAGGAGTCATACATTGATCTTGAAACTCCCGACCTACTTGGTCTAGAACTCAAGAATTCTTTTACTTTTGATTCTAACGAGGGTTCTTCGCTGAATTTTATTTCAACGCTTCCATCGTCATGTTCGATGATTTGTAATGGGTTTTGAGATTCCTTTTTCCATGGAAGATTAGCATCTTCTATTTTCCAGAGAGTATTTCTGGTTATTTGATCCCAAGAAAGAGTTTTGGGAACAGTCACCGAGGACTTTCCAATATTTGTCTCTATGAGCATGGTTGATCCTTTTGGCGAGGATCTTAATGCTCTTGGAGAAATATTTGTATTCATGAGTTTGTAATAAACCCTGAATATGACGACGGAAGAAAGAGTTTCAGCCTTGATGTTCAAATTTTTTTATTGTAAGTCTAGCATGAGGGCTGATAATATATGCGGGTCGTGGAGCGACAAAGTAAAATTTGGATAACAATTGAAATAGACTGGATCTGATTCAACCATTCCCAATAAAGAATTTGAGAAATCTTCATGTCTCTTGTCTCGTAAATAGATAAGGACTGGGATATCTAACCCAAGTCTGAACAATGGTTTTACAGCAACTTGGACAAGACCGACGTGAAGATAGTTAAACTCTTCACGGTGTTGGAGTATAAGAGATTTTGAAAAAAGATTCAGAGATTCCCTATTGCTATGATTTGGGATGTTTTTCTCTGAGAATTTGATGCATGATGTTTGAGTAAAATTGAAGGTTGAGATTTGGTAGATAGTTTTAGGATCTACCTTTGGAATAGTCTAATTTTGGAGTTGATCTTCAATTCTGGCAACCTGATATTCTTGATTGACTGGTGAGATGGTGAGATTTTCTCCCCTTTTATGTTCATTTGAACTTTCTTCTTGTTTGGTAGAACATTGAAATGGTTTGATTTTCTGAGCTTTCTCAAAAATTCGTTCATAAGAAGATAGATAAGATAAGAGATAGAGTAGAATAATTTTTCTCCGAATTCTTCAATTGATATTCAAGAGAGAGCTATCGGCCGATTGATGCTCTCCTTACATTGGTGAAGTCATTTTATAGACTTTGGATTTGAACGTAAATTTGAAAAACACCAACTAAGAGATAAGATCAAATCTAACAGGACAGGACCCATGCAAGATCTAATTTCCTAAAAGTAAGAAAAGACAAAAACAAACTAATAATTTAAAAGACTAATAATATACAAACACTCATAGTTCACATGTGAGCGTTCACTGTGTGGCTGACAAGTAGTCAATCTTTTTTTTTTTGTCTCTGATAAAGGTGTCAGGTTGTAGATAAGATTTTCTTCAGAATTTTTCATATGACTATGCACCTAAGCTTGCCAACGGACTTACTGCGCTTCCCGCATCTTACCACCTGGAACACAAGGGCTATTCGCTCAGCTAACACATACTCAAAATTCTTCTGAATCTCTCTTATCATCCTCCTTGTTTACACTGTCGTTCTTAAAGATCGTGTAACTCCTCTTCCCTCACAAAAATTGAGAGGTCGGCTCTGATACCATTCCTACGCTTGATGACTTGAGCCCTTACAATTTGATTTTCTCCCCAAAATGTGGCTCTTCACCTCTTGGTCTTCCTTTTCCTTTTATATTGAGAATGAGTTCCCCTTTAGGGCTGAAAAGAAATAAGTAGTACACATAGGATGTTCCTCATTGGGTAGTCAATGACTCAGTTGGACTGCTGACGTGGATTTATCATTTCCATGTCATCCCCCATTTGTTTCCAAATTCGCTACTCCCACGTGGTTTAGCATAAATGTCTGAAATTTTACCACATAACTCAATTAAATATACAATTAAGATCGATTTATGCCAAATCATATTTTTTTCACGTTGGACGGCAATAAACGATTTTACCACATATTTTTTTCCTGAAATAATTATAGGAGAGTAAAGTGAAGAGAAAATCATGAATAAAGTAAACATCATAAAATCAAATGCAAGGTTCATATAACTAATAACACATACAGAAACGTATGGCTTGAAGGACTCGAAGCGGATCCTCCATAAGTGTAGCTTTCGTAGGTAAAGGAGTTACAATTTTCCCAAACTTCAAATCCGATATGCCTGCAATTCAAGGTTGTATAAGGAGGGGAGAAATATAGAAAATGAACAACTAGTACTCTCTTCAGACCTCAATTATCAAGGAAATCTCATATTCAGTCTGTTTTTTTATACATTAAATTGAACATTTCACCTCTTATAATTATTTTATGATAAGAAAGAAAACATGCTTCTAAATCAGGCAGCAAGGTAAATCAAATAGCAAGGTTATAAAAGGTGTGGTAAGAGACTTCCCTTGATTTTAGGCATCATTAGAGGAAGTGTTCTCTTCCTCCTCTACCGCATGCGATGATTCTTTGCGGCTCCACTCTTTAAAAATTTCGTCTGGAAAACTTGGGAATGCTGAATTCTTGGACTTGTTCTTAAGGCTTTATGTATTTCCTCATTCCTCTTTTTGACATAAGACCAATACGCCTTACAACTCCCTTCATTGTTTTCACACCAGCTAAGTAAAGCCTCTTGCAGTTTCAGCAGTTGATCCATATCGTCTGTTGCTCTGCTGTCCCTCCTTTTGCCACTGTTGGCGCCATCCCTATGGGTTTCTATGTAGTCCATCAAATTCCTTACCTCAAGTCTTTCTTCTTCCTCATCAAAAGGGACTACAGCCTCTAGGCACAGCATGGTTATCAGCTGTGGAAAAAACAACCTCCCCACTTTCTTACTTGCACATTTGACAATCTCATCCGCTACAATCTTGCCCACATCGATGCTCAAATTCATTATGATTGCATACACAAGTAAAACTCTGTCAGCTAACAATGTAGTATCATGTGTAGTGGGTAGTAAGTTGGTTTTTACGAAGGCAGCCCAAACTTTCGCTTCGGGGTTGAGGTCTGCTGCTATTATCGTCCTTGCTCCTCCTCTCGAGAGTTGCCACCTTGTTCCTTCTATGGCTACCATCTTCAAGGCCATCTCAAGTTGATGATCATCCGATGGAGCTAGCACCATTTCGTTGAAGGTGGCATACTCAAAAGATTGTAGGTGAAACAGTTGGTTGATGGCTTTAGGGCTCCAATCAACTATTCTTCCTCTTACTAATATTGTGTACCCTTCCACTTGATCAATATGTGCGTAAAAATCCTTCACTATCGGCACTATAGCTTGTTCCCTTTTGTGACAGAACATCTCCCACCCTAGATCGTTGATGGCGTTAAGAAAGGACTCCGGAAATGTAGGGTAAAATGCTGGGAACCTTCTTTCCACCAACACTACTCTTGACTTGAAGAGTTCATACCTGTTGTACGCCTCCTCGTTTGCGAATATTTCTTTTTGTGTTGGGAGGTTCTCCATTTTGTTCTTGCCCTTTTCTTTTCGTTTTGAACTGGTGCCCGTTAGGAAGAGATCTTGATTTACTTCTTGCACTTCATCTTGCTGCACTTCTTCCTTCCCTCGCACCATTTTTTCCCTCTTGTTCTCGGTGCCATGATTATCGGTTGCAAGCTAAAATTTTTTTTTTATCCTTGGTTGCTTGTAAGTGTGAAGGTGAATTGTTATCTCTTGTGGAAGTAGTTTGTATATAACACAAAGGATGACTTCTTGGGGGAGTAATTTTTTTTAAATTATTATTATTTTTTTTTTCCAAAATTTTAAATTTGAAATTATTATTATTTATTTATTTTTTTTTTCCAAAGGAAAATAGGCGGTTGTATGCAGTTACAGCAGTCTGCTGTCAAGAATAAACAACAGTTTGTATTTTTTTTTTTTTTTTTTCTAACAGGAGTTTGATGTCATTTTGACAGCATGTTGTACTTTGGGTAGAACAGCAGTTTGCTGTCAAGTTGACAGTAAGCTGCTGTAATTTATTTATTTATTTTTTTTTAATTTTTTTTATTTTTATTTTTTTTTTTTTTAATTAACACAGCAGTCTGCTGTATTCAATGAATACCGGTTGCCAAAATTTTTTTTAATGCAGCAGATTGCTGTAAATATATATATTTAGTTTTTTCAAAGTTTTCCTTTTTCTTCTTTGATATCAATTGATGTCATCTTTTTGTGTTGGTGTTTTGACTTGAGGTTTCGTGAGAAAGCGCACACAAATTAGATCAAATTCATGCAAATGAGGAAGAACGCGGTACTTCATGGCAGCATACACCGAAAAAGAATAACTTTGACACTAATCACAACTTAGACACTAATCACAACTTAGTATGTACCAAATGTAATTAACCTCCTTACTACTTTGAAATTAGCCTTGTTAACCACATCAGAATCAACCTAATTCATCTTAAAAAAAAAAAAAAAAAAAAAAAAAAAAAAAAAAAAAAAAAAAAAAAAAAAAAAAAAAAAAAAAAAAAAAAAAAAAAAAAGCTTGTTTTGAATCTTTGACTCATTGCAAAGTCTGAGTCCTTTTTCTGTGATGAAGGATGCTATTGACCCGTATGACAAAGTCTCCCAACATATAATTGCTCCATTATACTTTGTCTTAAGACCGTCTTTGATCCTTCTTGAGAAGTGTTTTGGTAGTCCATTGACAAAATTCTCTTTCCAGAATTCCAACGAACTGTCTGTTCTAATAAGAACATTGCAGAAATACATGTCTTTGTACCACCTGAAATCTCCTAAGGTGGGACACTTCAAGTTCATGAGTATTTCGGCGGATCTTTCTTAGTATTTCAAGGGGTCGCCAACGAAGAATTCTATAAGGGTATAAATGAGGGTGTTGACAGGATCCTCTTCCCTTTCATGTTGTACTTCGGTCCTAGTTGATGGACCTTCCTCTTTGTTGATTTTAGTAGTTGGCCTAATGACATAGTGGCTTAATATCTGTTGGCGAGTTGCTTCATCGAGATATTTGTCCCACCAGTCCTTGAGTTGCCCGGTAAATTTGGTCACTAAAACTTGAGCTATTTGATGGTCGGATTTATGGCCCTGTAATTTATACGCGCCTGCGGCCATCATCATTTCATTGACAACATTCATTTGATGGTCGGATTATGGGGCTATAAATGAGAAAATGGTGAATAAGAGTGCAATATTAACTCCAAATGCATATAATTGCTCCGAGTAAGAGTGCAACATTTATTTGATATGACTCTACTTTTAGATAGTTATCACTTTGTCCTCATTCACATGCATCCTAGGAAAATTTCTAAAAGGTCTCCCAACATATAATTGCTCCGAGTAAAGCATGCTTAACCATGTGGTCCTATGATTGAGCTACCATAAAGGAAGGTGCTCCTTGGTTGTATAGGTAGTGACTTTCAAGTTTTTTAAACATTTCTTAGTCATCTTATCCTCACGGTCGCTCTTATAAGGATGTGATCTTAGGTAATTCATGTGCCCATAATTTACTCAGAAGTCACACTTATTCACATAGTATTGTTTTTTCATAAATTACTTTTTCAACCAAATTTAATAAATTCAAAGTAAAATAAATAAATAAATAAAATGGAATTTGAGATAAATTGACAAGAATATTACTTTAAAATCTTTTTTTAATTATTATATGGATAAATATATTTTTGTTCTACTAATTGTAATATTATATATATTACATAAATTTAGTAGTTACTCAATTGATTTTTTGTCTGAACTTTTTTTTTTTATTTTAATCAAACAAATATGTTTTTCTTGACAAACAAAAGGTTAGTTAATATGTAAGGAACGTTGGAAAGAGAAAAATAAAAATAAAATTTAACAAATGTGAAATAGAAGTTTTAGTTGTAAAAAATATACTTAGTTGAAGAACAATCATTCTATTTTGAGTACAAGATCTACTGATTTTGCTACAGCATAGCAATATAGCATAACGTGAGACATCTGATCCCTTCAAAAACTTTTTTTCAGAACATGCCCACTAGTAGATTCATTGACAAAGAGGGGCTCTGTGGTGGACCTCTTGACAACTGCAATGGAGATTCATCGTCTACATCTTTAAGGTAGGTGGAGTTTCTATGGTTCTAAATATGATCATCTTATATTGCATGAGACATCCATTCGAAATGGAGCAAAACAAGGAAAGAAAATCTATGGATTCGGATGTCTATTTCCCAAGATCTAATTGAGGCCACTACTAGTTTTCACGAGATATGTGCTTATGGTGGGACTGTATACAAGGCAGTGATGCATTCTGGACAAGT
Organism: Cucurbita pepo subsp. pepo; assembly: GCF_057944985.1. Taxonomy (NCBI): domain Eukaryota; kingdom Viridiplantae; phylum Streptophyta; class Magnoliopsida; order Cucurbitales; family Cucurbitaceae; genus Cucurbita; species Cucurbita pepo. Next base: position 11,030,440 of record NC_141808.1, read on the forward strand.
TATTACTGTCAAGAAGTTAACATCAAAAAGGGAAGGGAGTAACATTGATAATAGGAAAGAACCTGTAAAGTATTTTCAGAGTTTGTATTATATGAGGTAATGGTTATGTTACCCAACTATGTCTTAGATTTTGCATTTATTCTAGGATTCAATAAAGCATCCTCGGTATAGTTTTTGAAAGTAGCTATATTGTTCTTGATTCTCAATCTTGTAAGTTTCTAAGGTTCATAATGATAGTGTTAATATAACACATGCGGAAGCAATTTGGATCTTAGACACTTTAAGAACATTAATTATAGTATATAACTAGCATGTTCATAAGTATTAAAACTTAATTAGTTTAGATACTAACCTTTTGTAGTTGAAACTCTTTTTTCCTCACGAACCGATTTCGAACCACCACTAGTGTCTTCTCCACTATTCTCCGGCCTTAGAACGGAATTGTGGAATCCGGTGAGTGACTAAACTTGGAAAGAATTTTGTATATGTGAAGAGATGTTTGTGAGAGGTCTTTCTCAAGGTTTTTCACCAAGAAGAAGAAGACCTTCCATGTACAATGATCACTCTATTTAAAGAGTGATGTTTGCATGTTCATGCAAATTTGAGATCACCAAATTTTGACCCTTCAAATTCCACTAAAATGTTTGGGATTATGTGGCAAGCATGCATGTTTGAGTTAACCAAATTTTGACACTTAAAATTCCACTCAAATGTTTGGGATTATGTGGCAAGCATGCATGTTTGAGTTAACCAAATTTTGACACTCAAAATTCCACTCAAACTTGTGGGGTTTATTTGGCAAACATGCAAGTTTGGTTAAACCAAATTTTGACACCTCAAAATTCCATGATTTTTCCATTAAATGAAGTCAACATTTTGAGTTTCTTCATTTCAATTCAACAATTAATTTGAATAATGAATTTCAAATTAAAGTAACATTAAATGGTTAATTAAACTATTTAATTAATATTTAATATTAATTCAAATGTCAATCCCAATCAATTCCGACACATAATTCATTAAGATATTTAAATCTTATTTAAATATCTCCGATTCTCTCCTTTTGTTTAATTCGTAAATAAAACAAAAATGCGGTTAAATATATCGTATATATGTAGCGCATATTCCCTAATTTGAATTCGAACACTTCGAACTCACTTGTCACACTGTTATATGGTTTAGTCCGATATGAGCTAGCAGAGGGACCTAATGGACCTATAGATCATGGTCTCCAACGATCCAAGATTAACCGGCTAAACTCATTAACCTTGTTAACCAACATTCGTTAACTACTAGGACACTCCACTATAGCCTAGTAGTTGCACTCCCCTCACTATAGATATATTTCTGTCCATTTGATATAACCATGATTAGTAAGTCGATCCTTCACAGGTTGTTCGTAACTAGAGCTGGGTCAATTTACCGTTTTACCCCTAAAGTTACTTCTTGTTCCTTATGTCTCACTGATCCTCTAATGAACAATTGGTTTGTGGTCCAACTAGTAAACCGAATCTCTCTCAGGCCAATGAGAGGGTGGGGCCCCTTGTTCAAGACCTGAAGTCAGTGCTTAAGGGAACTACCTTTCTTCTATCCCTAAAAGTGGGTAGGAGTGAATTCCATCTTGCACCCCACGTCCCCAGCCATTCACCCAGTCTTACCCCTGAAATGGGAGGCCTATTGAGTCAGCGAACTAGAGCCACTCTCACCCATGCAAATCTAAGGATAATTACGAAGAAACAGGAGTTCATGGTTAGCTCAGGCTTAAAACCGAGTTACCTAGGTTATCGAATGAAAAGAAAATCAGTCTCAACAGTAAACGACATTATAAAGTGAGAGTGGTTTTCTTCATGGTCCGATCTTATGCAATACTCATTGCATAGAACGCCCCCACTCACATGTCTCCACATGTACAATTTAGCGATCACATTGTTTATATCATATACAAAAGTGGGCCGCATCCATAGTGTCCCCAGAACAAGGTACTCAGCCTTATCCCTATACTATAGATCATTTTGACTATATACTTGAACTTGATCCACTCTTATGTCTACACATATAGTTCAAGTAATCATACTATAGCCAGAGTGTTCTTAGTTTATTGGATTCAGATTAATGATCGTAAATTTCACTTTATTCAATAACAATCTTTACTGAATAAACAACAATAATAACTTTATTGAAAATAGAATATGTTTTTGTTTACAAACTATGAGTTTTAGGACATAAAACCCAACACATAATTCCTTGAGGCATAAGTTATAACATGCATTCGTAAACATATGAATACATTGTAATAAGAAACATGGGTTGTTCTAGAAGCTCATACATTCATAATGAATTCTTTAGAGGATTCTAAAAGGGTCTTGACTTTTGTATCTTGAGGTGTTTTCTTTAGGTGTTTCTTTGGTCCTAACTTGCTTTAGGCTCCAAGCTTGCTCTAATCAACTTGAATCATTGAACATAACTCCTTGTCCTTACGAATAGGCCTTAAAAGAAGTAGCAAGTCATTTGGAGCACATATAGACCTTGAATTTAAATTAATCCTAGGGGCATTTTGATAATTTTATCTCTAATTCTTGGTTTTGCTAATCAACGTGTTCCAATAACTTTCAAACATCATCACATCTTCAGACATCACATAATAAGGTCTACCACATAATTTAATAGCATTTGGAGGTCTTTTAGGTCATGAACCATAGTTAGATATCCTCGAGGGTAATATAGTTTTGCACCATTTCTTTGTTTACCTACTTATCCTTTCTTATCCAATGTTAGACCCAATGAATGCAAGAAAAGAAATCAAGAAAAGAAAAGCCATCCATGTAAGACCCAAGTGAACACCCAAAAAATGAAGAAAAGCCATCCATGTAAGACCCAATGAATACAAGAAAAGAAATCAAGAGGATTGATCAAGGACAACAGTCTTAATAATGACCAAGAAGGGATGAAGAATTGTTAGGAAAATTATGGATTGTTTTTTAGAAATATAGTAATAATATATTCTGAACGTGACAAACTACCTAATGACCCTTGAAGATATGGATAATTACGAAACTGCCATTATGACAAGAATCACATGATCAACAGTGACCATCTGCACAAAATCCATCGAATCTCGACTCTTAGCCTATTGAAGCAAAGATCTTAAACAAGGTAAGGGGTTTGACCCATATCGAATCTCGACTCTCAACAGTGACCATCTCGATTCTCATTACTTGTGGATTCATAGACTAGTCGGAGCAAAGAATCCAAGCCCTATATTCTCCACCTTCAAATATCTTAAACAAGGTAAGTGTTTGACCCATTTGTTGAATGACATCTCTTTCATCATCATTACGACCTCCAATAAGATGGAATACATAATTTATATTGAAGTTTTAAAATCATGTAAGATTAAAAGTGTATTGGACATTCAAAGTTATCTATATTATATGTTTAGTCCATGACAAACTTTCAACTTTATATTTATTTGGTCCGTAAACCTAAGACTATGTCGAATAGGTCGCTAAATTTTCATTTTTTTAAGTTCAACATTTTTCAACTTTATATCTATTTGGTCCGTAAACCTAAGACTATGTCGAATAGGTCGCTAAAATTTTCATTTTTTTAAGTTCAACATTTTAGGAGTAAGAAATTGAACTACCTAACTTTTTTATCTTAATTCATACCGTATCTACTAAATTATGCATAGGGTAGTTCATACCTTATTTGCAAACGGTCAAAATGTATGGGTCAAACTACTATAATACGACAGTTTCTCATTAGTGGAAGCATTTGCGGGTCAAACTAAACTGAGTTTATTATGCGAGTATCGCCCATTGGACCACTTGAGAGTCGTAATAATCAAATTCCATTATACAATTGATGTAAGACCATGACACTAATCATGTCAATTTGAACAAGCTTATAAAATGAATTATTTTGATTGGGTGGCTATAAATTCAGTTGATAATTCCATAGTAAATAGATTTGCAAATAAAAATAAGGATATTCTTGGAGACTGCGCCCACATTGAAATCAGACCCATTTTCATCGAAATAATATAGACAAGTAACGTAACATTAAAAGCTAATGAGATGTTTAAATTTTATAACTAATAAAAAAAGAAAGAAAGTTAATTTGGTTTTGTATTCTTGTCATATTTGAGTTTGATTTATGTTCGAAAAAATGATGGGAGATTTCAATAAATGAGGGCAAATAATTCCGATCAAAGTGGAAGAAATTAATAAATAAGTATTTTATGCATTGAAATACCTTAACAAATCATAATAATATAATTCATTAAAACTAATACACCGTATCAAATTTATATCGATTTATTATAATATCATAATCAAAACCCTCCCATTCATGGATATATCGATTTTTTATATTCATTTAGCCGGCCATGTGTAGCAAATATCATACAATTTGGTTTTATAGTTGAACATACAAACACCATGTTCAACCACTAACCACAAACATATTGTATCGTTGCATTTGGTTCTATCTCTATCATCCTTGTATATATCAAAGTAATGCGACCAGTCAGACCACTGGAAGGTGCAGTAAAACTGTGTTGAGCCCCAAAAGTTTGGTCGAAAACTAAAAGCGTAACCGCTCAAAGGTGGGAGATGATGGACTCCCAAGTCATCATCACCAGATTTGCAGTGAATAGTGAGCTGATCATGACTTCTTAGAACATTTGTTATGTTTACTATAATCGGTGGGTTTCGGAAGATTTTTCCATCGATGTTAGTAAATAGGGTAGCAAAGAACGATGACAATAGGAGAGACTGTGAAAGTGTTGAAAATGAATTCATTTTTGTAAATATGAGAATATTTGTGCTGGATTTGTTCCACTTTTATATCAGTAAAATTAGGTTCCATTGTCAATTACACCCACTAAAACTAAAGAAACATATTATTGTTATATTGGAATGGGTAACCACCACCATGTTAAGCTTGTATATTTTTTTATTTATTATTAGTAATATTTTAATTATTTTCAAAACCACCAATGGGAGCTATTGTTAACCATTTGTTGTTAGAAGTAACACCCGTTAAAGTGCAGTGCAATGGTCCTTTAAATTTAAAGTTGATGAACAAGGATGACGTTTTAATATTTTATATTCATGTTGTGAATGAAGGCAATTATGGACATGTTTGGTAACGAGTTCTCCTTCATTGTTTACAATAAAAATAGAACCATGTTTGATAACGGGTTTTTTAATTGAAAAATATACATTTGAAACTCGTTAGGGGTCTTATTGAAACTCCACCAGAGAGTAGCATGAATGAGTTAAACAATACTGAGTAAGTAATCAATTTCGGGTGTTTTTGAAAAACTCAATTAATTTTTTTTATTAATTATTCTATAATCTCTTAAAATAACTTTTTGAAGTATCTAGAGGGTGATTTTTCAAAATATATATTGAGATTGAATTAAAAAAAAAAATGTAATTCAATGTTTTAAAATAAATAAATAGATTTTTTTAATATATTAACATTTTATTTTTATTGAAAATAAAATTTAAATAAATGACCGAGCATTACCCAACCTAACACAAATATTCATGGGTGTGGGTTGATTCCATTATTTAATATGGGTTGTTTAGGTTAAAAAATTTACAGTCAAATAATGGAACTGGATCTACAAAATGTCTCAACAAAACCTAATGCAACCCATGAACACTCCATAGTGTGCAATTACGATATCATACTATGAGAGTTACACTCATCACAATAATGTCAAAAAATATTAACCCGGATTTAGTTTTTTTCACCGTGTGGTTCTTATTAAGATTTCAACTTTAAGCAGAGAATGACGATGATTCGATACATTTAGTAGAAGACATTGGGGATGCTCTAATCCTCAGTGTGGATAGTCTGATTGAATCTTGGATTTTGGATTCAGGTGCATCTTTTTATTCGTCTCCAAATAAAGAGTTGTTTCGAAATTTCAAGTCTGGAAGTTTCGAGATGTGTATCTTGCCAACAACAAAGATTTGAAGATCGAAGTAAAAGGGGATGTCTGCATAAAAACACCGACAAGAAATTAGTGGACATTAAAGGATGTTAGATATATTTCTAGTCTCAAGAAGAACCTGATCTCTATTGGTCAGTTGGATAGCACAGGTTATGCAACAAAGTTTGGTAAGAGTTCATGGAAGATTGTGAAGGGTGCTATGGTGGTAGCACGTGGCACAAAATCTGGAACTTTATACACCACTGCAGGGTGTATGAACAGTGCTGCTGTTGCCGAAGTGTTTCAAATTGAAGTATATGGCACAATAGACTTGGACATATGAGCGTTAAAGGAATGAAGATGCCGGAATGAGTTTTTGGAAGGTCTGAAATCTATTGATATGAGTCCTAGTGAGAACTGCGTTATGAGCAAACAGGTTAGCTTCACAAAGACTGCCAGAGAATTGAAGAAAAGTACTGGGACAACGAAGCCGGTGGGAGTTGAGGTTGAGTTGCAGAACAATTCACAGAGTGATGTTGTAGCAGATACTCGAGAAACTCCTGAGACTGTTGCTGAGAAATTAGAGGTAAAGCAAGTGGGAGCTGAGGTTGAGTTGCTAAAAGATTCACATAGTGATGTTGTAGCGGATACTCAAGAAAATTTTGAGACTCTTGCTGAGGAACCAGTGGTGAAGCAAGTTGGAGTTGAGGGTTTAGTGACTTGAGCCCTTACAATTTACCTGAGCTCTGTCATCCTAGCTTAATTTACCTATTCAAAATACAATTCTTAATGTACATACAAATAATTAGATGAAAGTGGAAATCCATATTCATGAGAAAATGGAAAAAGTGAAAATAATAAAATAATAAAAGTGGGAAAAGTGAAAATAATAAAAGTTGGAAAAGTGAAAATAATAAAACAAAAGATAAAAGACAAACAAACATGATGAGATATGTGAGGAAATATGTTTCATCCTGACATATTTCACGTACGATTTTTTTATTATTATTATTATTATTATTTATTATTTTTTTTTTTTTAAAATAGTTTAACGACTATTCCGTCATTGATGATGATATTTACAGAGGTGGTTGAGAATCCAAGAATGGATCATTGAGATCATAAAATTGTTTCTTCCTCTTCTTCTTCTACAATGGAAGGAGAAGATGTCGAACCCACTGATGCGGTCTCTTGAACAAGCTTTTGAAAATCAACTTCCGAAGTTGTCTGGGCTAATGCAGCAAGTAGCTTCGACTTTGAATTAAGAAATTTGGAGGTCCTCTTCTTGGATAAATCCTAAAGGTGGCCATTCTCTGATAGCCAGACCATTACCGCTTTGATATCTGTGTAGGTATAACTATATTTATCCGACCATTTGATTTTAATAGTTTTGAAGACCTGTTTTATTTGGTCTTCGGTTTCTTTTATTTGAAAATTCCAAGTTAAAATCCATGGAATTTGAAAAAATACGCAAAAGCGCATGGTTAATGGAAATGGGGTTTTGAATATATTTTGAATAAAGTAGTAGAAGGATTCCTGTATTGGAACGGGGAATATATCTTTGGCCGATCCTAAGATTTTCCACCCTTTGATGAACCAAAATGGATAATGAATTTTATGAGCATTCTGGCAAAATTGGATAAACCATGAGTGCTCATAATTTTGATACCAAATGACATTGAACCATGCCATCTGATAGTGTCTGTATGAGTAAGAGTGAGGAACAAACGGTTTTGAAAAAGTCTTTTCCGTGTACGGATCTTGATTCCAGTACGTCGGATTCATGACTTTGAACATTTTTACCTTTGAGTACGCGGTTTTTGAAGGATCATTGCGACTCGGAATATGAGTAATTTCGACGGATTTTGTGTCGACTAAAATCTTCCGGGATATAGAAGAATCTCGATGGATAGGCTTTCTTGACGACCTCGCTGATTTTTGGGTCGTCGTATTCTAGTTCTACTAGGGCTTCTGGTATAGACACAGATTTTTGAAAATAGGTCCTAATTTCAGGAACCGGAGAAAATCGAACGGGAACAACCGCGTCCGAGTAGGTTGAGGGGACAGAACATCCCTTTGAAGTGGAAGAGACAGTAGGTCTCGATGGAGTAGCGGCAGATGACCGTGTTAAAGAGGCAGAAGGCCTCATCGGAGTGATAACCTCCGCTTATTTTTTAGAAAGCTTTGCTCTAGACCTGGTCACCAATGTGAAACATGCATCCATTGCGTAGCTAGCGGACGTCATTGGAGTAGGTGGGTTTAAAGAAGCAATGGGCTTCTTCTCTTTTTTTGTTGCTTTCTTATCGGTCATCATTGGGAGAAGGAGGTTGGCTAGGGGGAGTTTTTCTTCGAGAGTAAGAACTCTCTTGGGAGGTAATCTGCCAAGGGGTTTTCGACCCCTTTTATATGCAAAATTTGGAAGTCGAAGCAAGATTAAATGGCTTGCCATCTAGCAAAAATTTGTTTAGACACAAGATTCTTGACAGCTTTTTATAAAACAAATTTAGATGCCCTTAAATCTGTTCTGATAACAAAGCTTTTGTTAATTAAATAGCTTTGAAATTTTTGTACACAAAGTACTATTGAAAGTATTTTTTTTCTTCACTATTGAGTAATTTTTTTTAGTAGAATTCCATATTCCGGAATGGAAATGGACAATGGATTCTTTCTTGTCAAGAGAATGTTTCAGGATTCCTCCATATCCAATATCGGATGCGTCGGTCTCTACTATTAAACTAGCCCTTAGGTTTATCAGCGATAAACACGGAATTGACTTAACAAGGGATTTGATTTTTTGGACTATTTTGGTGTGTTCTTCAGTCCAAGGATATGGATTATTTTTTAGCCTTTCAAAAAGTGGCTTGCAAATGGGTCTGATATTTTGAAGGAGATCAGACACATAATTGAGACATCCCAAATCTTTGTAGTTGGGTTTTATCCGTAATTTGGTCCGAAATGTTTGTGGCAAACTCAATGGATCTTTGAATGGGTTTAATGAGACCCAAATGAATTTCAAATCCAAGAAAACGGATCTTTATTTGAAAAAGTTTAATCTTTGGTTTAGACACAACTAAACCACTTCTTTTGACTGTCGTAAAAAATGTTTGAAGATGGTTGATGTGTTGATCGATGTTTTGAGAAAAAATCAGAACATCGTCAACATAAACAATTGAAAAGTCTTGAAAATGATTGAAAATATCATTCATAATCTTTTGAAATTCGGATGGAGCGTTTTTTAGCCCAAATGGCATAACGTTCCATTCGTATTGTCCGAAAGGGACATTGAAAGCCGTTTTGTACTTGGTCTTTTTCTGAAATCTAGATTTGCCAAAATCCTGATTTCATATCAAATTTTGAAAATACTTTTGCATTTGAAATTCTTTGGATTAAATCTGATTTATTTGGAATTGGATATCTAATCCATTCCAAAACCTTATTTAAGGGTTCGTAGTTTATTACCAGTCGTGGGACTCTACGTTCCTTCTTTGCCTGGTTGTTGACGTAAAAAGCCGCACATGACCAGGGGCTCTTTGACGGCCTAATAAGACCCTTTTGCAAAAGATCATTGATTTATGCTCTGCAGAATGTTAGTAATTCCGTATTCATTTGAATAGGTCGGGCCTTCGTAGGAATATTTTTCTCCTCGAAGTTTTTGACATAAGGAAGATTAACTATATGTTGCTTCTTATTCCAAAAGGCATTAGGGATAGTTGAACAAATCTCCCTTTCTATTTAAGTTTGTAAAGTTTTGATTTTAGACTGGACGGTCTTACTTTGAATTTGTTCTCCTATTTTTTTGAATGAAATTTCTTCCTTCAAAAAATTTCTTTATAATTTAATACATTTATTGATTGAATAATTGTATCCTTTTGAAGGTGATTTATTTCACTAATCCTTATAGGAGAAAGGAAATTAAAGTTTATCTTCTTTCCTAGGGCTTTTGACTCTAACCCAGTTATTTTAAAAGGGTATAATTGAGTAATGAGAGGAGTACCTGGGATTAGTTCTTGTCCTAAGTCCTTTACTAAAAGGAAGGAATTTACGAAGCAAATTTCGTGATTACAAACATGGACTTTAGATAATTTGTAATTATTTTTTTGTCTATTGTTATTTGCGCCTCTAAGGCCCTCGGTAGTTTTTTCAAAATACTTTGTAGGTATTAGGCCTTCTTGAATGCAATTTTGATCGGCTCGAGTATCTATGAGAGCCTTTAGTGTGATTTTGAAATCATAAATTTTTAAAGTAACGAGAGCGTACCATTTTTGATAATGAGGAGTGGTGATGGCTCCAACAAAGGAACTTTAAAAGTCATCCTCGTTCAGGTTTGGTTGCACCGTTTCCTTTCGTTCGGGCAGCCGTTCCTGAAGATTGAGAACTTCTTGGCGAAGCATATAGGATTCTGACCTGGTTGCAGATCTTAATGCCTGTACTTCTTGTTTGAGATTATTAATCTCTCTTTGTAGGTCTTGAGTAGTGAGTTCTCTCGGTTTTTCAAACCTTTGGATAACTGCTTGAAGTTTGTAGGGATTTCTTTCTTCCCTTTCAGGTGGCTTAGAGATTGTGATGGCATCTCTGAGTCGTTGAGCAATTTTCTGTTGAATTTCTGGATCTTGAACTTTTTCTACTACTTCGAGTAGAATTTCTTGATCCTTTGTAAGGACATTTATGCATCTTTCGCACGTCCTCTTTCCTTCTTGTCCTGATTCATATTATGTGCTAGAATATGAATCGGATTCTTCTTGGAGTTCGAGGATTTCTCCCTCGCTTGATTTACTTTCTTCTTGAATATGTTGGCTTTTGAGATTATACTGGATTGTTCCGATACTTTTCTTTGGGCCTGTACGAATTATAAGTCTTTGGATGCATCTTAACCTTCTTCCTTCTGGAGGTTGAGGGGGCCTCTATCCCCTTGCATCCATATTGATTGCAAAATCTTCCAAGCTCTTTTATATTTGATATCGAAGAATTGAGCTTGTTTTGAATCTTTGACTCATTGCAAAGTCTGAGTCCTTTTTCTGTGATGAAGGATGCTATTGACCCGTATGACAAAGTCTGCCACGGAATTGTTCCATTATACTTTGTCTTAAAACCGTCTTTGATTCTTCTTGAGAAGTGTTTTGGTAGTCCATTGACAAAATTCTCTTTCCAGGATTCCAACTCTGTTCTAATAACAACTTTGCTCAAATACATGTGTTTTTACCACCTAAAATCTCCTAAGGTGGGGCACTTCAGGTTCATGAGTATTTCGGCGGATCTCTCCTGCTATTTCAAGGGGTTGCCAACGAAGAATTCTATAAGGGTATAAATGAGGGTGTTGACAGCATCCTCTACCCTTTCATGTTTTACTTCGGTCCTAGTTGATGGACCTTCCTCTTTGATGATTGTAGTAGTTGGCCTATTGACATGGTGGCTTAATGTCTGTTGGCGAGTTGCTTCATCGAGATATTTGTCCCACCAGTCCTTGAGTTGCCCGGTAAATCCAGTCACTAAAACTTGAGCTATTTGATGGTCGGATTTATGGCCCTGTAATTTATATGCGCCTGCAGCCGTCATCATTTCATTGACAACATTCATTATCTGATAGTCGGACAATCCATCGATATTCCATTCATAGATTGCAAGACCATCGTAATGAGCTTGAGTTTGTAAAGTCTTTTCTTCGAATTGAATATCCGGAAAAGACGGTTGAGGATACCAGTTTTTCTGATTACTAGTATTATTTTGACTTCTCCTAGAGATTCTTTCAATTCGATTGTAGAGAGGCTCTTCTACCTCATCTAAAATCTCGTCTTCGAATGAATGAATTTCGTCATCATTGTTAACGACATTGACAGATGAATCCTGATGTGTAATCCCAGGATCTAGGATTCTATCCAACTTTTCTTCTATTTTGGCCATCGCGCCCTCTTCTTTTGAAATCCTCTTTGTAAATACGTCGAGGTTTGCCGGTCTGAGTATTGGGATTGACTCATCGACTTTCGGTACAGAGCTGCCTGCTTGTTCTTGCAGAGTACCATAATTTTTTTGAGATTTTTCCCTCGATACTCTCAAGCTGGGTGGAGATCGTGGATAAAATCTTGTTTGAATAATTATTTTGATGCTGGATATTCTTGATATCCTTTAGGGTGGGATTGCCCTTTTCTAGTCCTTCTGGGATAGTTTTGAAAGGACTAGCTTTGACCCTTTCTCCGTAATAATTGTCAAATTCGACTTCTTCCTATGGAGGATGTTTTGAATATACTTCACCTCTTCTGGTAGTCTTCCAGCTTCTTTGAGTCGAAATGCATATTTGCAAAATATTTTATTCAAACCATTCGAAGAATGATATGTTTTCTTTTATGGTTTCCATATGAGAATACCATTGAGCTCTTAATTCACTTCGCTCAGCTTCTTTGTAGGTTCGGAAGAAAGCTCTTCTCTTTGAAGAGTTGGCAGCTGACATAAAATCTGCCTTCAATAATTCTTTATCTATCTGGAAATCAGCCGTAATGACATTTAGCTGACTTTCGTAGACGGATTGAGTATCCATATCCGTATGGGTTGGAGATCTTGAGCCATCTTCATAGTGGATTGATGTTCTTTTTTTTATCATAATTGATCTCTTTTACCTTTAAGGGGTCATACATTGATCTTGAAACTCCCGACGTACTTGGTCTAGAACTCAAGAATTCTTTTACTTTTGATTCTGACGAGGGTTCTTCGCTGAATTTTATTTCAACGCTTCCATCGTCATGTTCGATGATTTATAATGAGTATTTCTGGTTATTTGATCCCAAGAAAGAGTTTTTGGAACAGTCACAGAGAACTTTCCAATATTTGCCTCTATGAGCATGGTTGATCCTTCTGGCGAGGATCTTAATGCTCTTGGAGAAATATTTGTATTCATGAGTTTGTAATAAACCCTTAATATGACGACTGAAGAATGAGTTTCAGCCTTGATGTTCAAATTTTTTTTATTGTAAGTCCAGCATGAGGGCTAATAATATGTGCGGGTCGTGGAGCGACAAAGTAAAATTTGGATAACAATTGAAATAGACTGGTCCATTCTTTAGATTAGATTAAACCATTCCCAATAAAGAATTTGAGAAATCTTCATGTCTCTTATCTCGTAAGGAGATAAGGACTGGGATATCTAACCCAAGTCTGAACAATGGTTTTACAGTGACTTGGACAAGACCGACGTGAAGATAGTTAAACTCTTCACGGTGTTGGAGTATAAGAGATTTTGAAAAAAGATTCAGAGATTCCCGATTGCTATGAATTGGGATGTTTTTCTCTGAGAATTTGATGCATGATCTTTGAGTAAAATTGAAGGTTGAGATTTGGTAGATAGTTTTAGGATCTACCTTTGGAATAGTCCAATTTTGGAGTTGATCTTCGATCCTGGCAATCTGATATTCTTGATTGACAGTATTTGAGATTGTGAGATTTTCTCCCCTTCTATGTTCATTTGAACTTTCTTCTTCATTGGTAGAACATTTGATATGGTTTGATTTTCTGAGCTTTCGCAGAAATTCATTCATAAGAAGATAGATAAGATAAGAGATAGAGTAGAATATTTCTTTTTGTGAATTCTTCAATTGATATTCAAGAGAGAGGTATCGGCTGATCGATGCTCTCCTTACATTGATGAAGTCATTTTATAGACTTCGGGTTTGAACGTAAATTTGAAAAACACCAACTAAGAGATAAGATCAAATCTAACAGGACAGGACCCCTGCAAGATCTGCTTTCCTAAGAGTAAGAAAAGACATAAAGCAAACTAATAATTTAAAAGACTAATAATTTACAAACACTGATAATTCACATGTGAGCCTTCACTGTGTGGCTGACAAGTTGTCAATCTTTTTTTTTTTTTTTTTTTTGTCTCTGATAAAGGTGTCAGGTTAGATAAGATTTTCTTCATAATTTTTCATATGACTAAGCACCCAAGCTTTCCAACGGACTTACTGCGCTTCCCGCGTCTTACCACCTGGAATACAAGGGCTATTCGCTCAGCTATCACATACTCCAAATTCTTCTGAATATCTCTTATCATCCTCTTGGTTTACACTGTCGTTCTTAAAGATCGAGTAACTCCTCTTCCCTCACAAAAATTGAGAGGCTGGCTCTGATTCCATTCCTATGCTTAATGACTTTAGCCCTTACAATTTACATGAGCTCTGTCATCCTAGCTTAATTTACATATTCAAAGTACAATTCTTAACGTACATACAAATAATTAGATGAAAGTGGAAATCCATATTCATCAATAATGTGATGAAAATGGGTGGGAAAAGTGAAAATGATAAAGCAAAAGATAGAAGACAAACAAACATGATGAGATATGTGAGGACCTGACATATTTCACCTACGATTTTTTTTTTTTTTTTTAATGTTGTAGCGGATACTCGATTCTAGGCATGAAAACTATCTCGATAGACCAATGTAATCTTTCCAACATGCTTTGTGATGTAAAATTCACAAGAATAAGTGCAATTATACACTATCACAAATAGCAAGTAATAAGTAAATTATCGATTCCACAGGGAACCTATCTTTTTGGTTAATTTTATGGCTTGAAATTAAGTGAGTTTTTTAGTAACATTCAAATGGGTGTTGGAGATTTAACTATTTAAATAAAACTAAACAGAGTGCTACTACTGTCGAAAAACAGAAAATGATGAGAAAATCAACTATAATGAATAAGTAAATAATCGATTCCACAGGAACCTATCTTTTTGGTTAATTTTATGGCTGGAAATTAAGTGAGTTTTTGAGTAACATTCAAATGGGTGTTGGAGATTTAACTATTTAAATAAAACTAAACAGAGTGCTAGTACTGTCGAAAAACAGAAAATGATGAGAAAATCAACTATAATGAGGAAGGTTCGGCTAAGAGAGATTAAATAGATAAGTTGTTGAGTTTTGTGGTAGATTTTAGTTCCTTTTAATAGATTCTCAAGCCCACTTCCGAGGGTCATGAATGGTGATTATTTCCATAATCGTTGTAATTTCTATTAACATGGCTCTAGGTGAAGAATTATTTCTAACCCTTCTATTACCCTTCAAGTCTCCTTGCTATGGAACTAGAGTATTAAAGAGGATTTCATTGCTCCCTCTTTTCTCCAGAATAAGAGAACAACTATGTATGTAAAGTAGCTAATTAAACATACATGTAAATCATTAACAACAACTCTTTAATAAACTAAAATCGTATCGTCAACATCTAAAAAAAACTATCATTCTAAGATAAGTGAAGATAACTATTTCAAAACAATTAAAAGTGTAGAAATAAAAGGAGAAGAAAAACTAACTTGGCTTCCCGGGAGTTTATTACCTGTTACCGTTTCTTGTCAGCTCCCATTTGCTCCAAAATGTTTTATTTTTTTAGCTTTTTAAGCTTAAAGAGGCAATGCCTCTTTTTACTTCTCCACCCAAATATGGCTTCAGTCTCTGTCCGTTCACTGTGAAAGGTCTCCTTTCGTCTCCATGTTTTATCGTTATTGCCCCATAGGGAGTGACTTCTTCAACTATAAACGGACCAGACCATCTTGATTTTAATTTTTCAGGGAATAACTTCAGCCTTGAGTTGAATAGCAACACTCTTTGTCCTTTGTAGAATTCTTTGGGCCTAATTTTGTTGTCATGCCACGTTTTTGTTTTTTCTTTGTACATCTTAGCATTTTCGTAGGCTAGGTACCTGAATTCTTCCAATTCATTTAGTTGCATTCGCCTCAAGTGTAGCGACTCGAGAAAGAAAGAAAAAAAAAACGAGAATGGTGATTAATTCATTTAGGAGTAAGTAATCAATTCATGGGCGTTTAAAAAACTCAATTAATTTTTTTATTAATTATTCTATAATCTCTTAAAATAATTTTTTGAAGTATTTAGAGGGTGATTTTTCAAAATATATATTGAGATTGAATTAAAAAAATGTAATTCAGTGTTTTAAAATAAATAAATAGATTTTTTTTTAATAAATTAACATTTTATTTTTATTGAAAATAAAATTTAAACAAATGACCCCGTCTTACCCTACCTAACACAAATATTCATTTGTGTAGGTTGATTCCATTATTTAATAAGGGTTGCTTAGGTTAAAAAATTTACAGTAAAATAATGGAACTAGATCTAAAAAATGTCTCAACAAAATCTAATGCAACTCATGAACACTCCATAGTGTGCAATTACGATATCATACTATGAGAGTTACACTCATCACAATAATGTCAAAAAATATTAACCCCGATTTAGTTTTTTTCATCGTGTGGTTCTTATTAAGATTTCAACTTTAAGCAGAGAATGACGATGATTCGATACAATTAGCAGAAGACATTGGGGATGCTCTAATCCTCAGCGTGGATAGTCTGATTGAATCTTGGATTTTGGATTCAGGTGCATCTTTTTATTCGTCTCCAAATAAAGAGTTGTTTCGAAATTTCAAGTCTGGAAGTTTCGAGATGTGTATCTTGCCAACAACAAAGATTTGAAGATCGAAGTAAAAGGGGATGTCTGCATAAAAACACCGACAAGAAATTAGTGGACATTAAAGGATGTTAGATATATTTCTAGTCTCAAGAAGAACCTGATCTCTATTGGTCAGTTGGATAGCACAGGTTATGCAACAAAGTTTGGTAAGAGTTCGTGGAAGATTGTGAAGGGTGCTATGATGGTAGCATGTGGCACAAAATCTGGAACTTTATACACCACTGCAGGGTGTATGAACAGAGCTGATGTTGCTGAAGTGTTTCAAATTGAAGTATATGGCACAATAGACTTGGACAAAGCCAGAAGGAGTTTTTGGAAGGTCTGAAATCTGTTGATATGAGTCCTTGTGAGAACTGCGTTATGAGGAAACAGAAACAAGTTATCTTCACAAAGTCTGCCACAGAATTGAAGAAAAGTACCCGGACAACGAAGCCAGTGGGAGTTGAGGTTGAGTTGCAGAGTAATTCACAGAGTGATGTTGTAGCAGATACTCGAGAAACTCTTGAGACTGTTGCTGACAAACTAGAGGTGAAGCAAGTGGGAGCTGAGGTTGAGTTGGTGAAAGATTCACATAGTAATGTTGTAGCGGATACTCAAGAAACTTCTGAGACTCTTGCTGAGGAACCAGTGGTGAAGCAAGTTGGAGTTGAGGGTTTAGTGACTTGAGCCCTTACAATTTACGTGAACTCTATCATCCAAACTTAATTTACATATTCAAAATACAATTCTTAATGTACATACAAATAATTAGATGAAAGTGGAAATCCATATTTATCAATAATGTGATGAAAATGGAAAAAGTGAAAATAATAAACGTGGGAAAAGTGAAAATAATAAAACAAAAGATAGAAGACAAACAAACATGATGAGATATGTGAGGAAATATGTTTCATCTTGACATATTTCACCTGCAATTTATTTTTTATTTTTTACAAATAGTTTAACGACTATTCAGTCATTGATGATGATATTTACAGAGGTGGTTGAGAATCCAAAAATGGATCATTAAAATCATAAATCATGTCTTCCTCCTCTTCTTCTACAATAGAAGGAGAAGATGTCGAACCAACTGATGCGGTCTCTTAAAGATGCTTTTGAAAATCAGCTTCCGAAGTTGTCTGAGCTAATGCAGTAGCTTCAACTTTGAATTAAGGAATTCAGAGGTCCTCTTCTTGGATAAATCCTGAAGGTGGCCATTCTCTGATAGCCAGACCTTTACCGCTTTGATATCTGCGTGGGTATAAGTATATTTATCCCACCATTTGATTTTAATAGTTTTGAATACCTATTTTATTTGGTCTTCTGTTTCTTTTATTTGAAAATTCCAAGTTAAAATCAAAGGAATTTGAAAGTATACGCAAAAGCACATGGTTAATGGAAATGAGGTTTTGAATATATTTTGAATAATGTAGTGGAAGTATTCCTCTATTGGAACGGGGAATATATCTTTGGCTGATCCAAAGATTTTCCACCCTTTAATGAACCAAAATGGATAATGAATTTTATAAGCATTGTGGCAAAATTGGATAAACCATGAGTGCTCATAATTTTGATACCAAATGAAATTGAACCATGCCATCTGATAGTCTATGTATGAGTAGGAGTGAGGAACAAACGGTTTTGAAAAAGTCTTTTTCGTGTACGGATCCTGATTCCAGTACGTCGGATTCATGACTTTGAAAATTTTTAACTTTGAGTACGCGATTTTTGAAGGATCATCGCGACTCGAAATATGAGTAATTTCAACGGATTTTGTGTCTACTAAAATGAATTCATAAAACCGTCTGGTCTTATGAAGATCTTTCGGGATATAGAAGAATCCCGATAGATAGGCTTTCTTGACAACCTCTCGGATTTTTGGGTCGTCGTATTCTGGTTCTACCAGGGCTTTTGGTATAGACACAGATTTTTGAAAATAGGTCCAGATTTCAGGAACTGGAGAAAATCGAATGGGAACAACCGCGTCCGAGTAGGTTCAGGGGATAGAAGGTCCCTTTGAAGTGGATGAGACAGTAGGTCTCGATGGAGTAGCGGCAGATGGCCGTGTTGAAGAGGCAGAAGACCTCGTCGGAGTGATAACCTTCGCTTGTTTTTTAGAAAGCTTTGCTCTAGACCTAGTCACCAATGTGAAACCAGCATCCATTACGTAGCTATCGGACGTCATTGGAGTAGGTGTGTTTGAACAAGCAATGGGCTTCTTCCCTTTTTCTGTTGCTTTCTCACCGGTCATCACTTGGAGAAGGAGGTTGGCTAGGGAGAGTTTTTCTTCGAGAGTAAGAACTCTCTTAAGAGGTAATCTGTTAAGGGGTTTTCGACCCCTATTATAGGAAAAATTTGGAAGTCGAAGAAAGATAAAATGGCTTGCCATCTAGCAAAAATTTGTTTAGACACAAGATTCTTGACATCTTTTTCTAAAACAAATTTAGATGCCCTTGAATCTGTTTCGATAACAAAGCTTTTGTTAATTAAATCTCTTTGAAATTTTTGTAGACACAGTACTATTGAAAGTATTTCTTTCTTCACTGTTGAGTAATTTTTTTTAAGTAGAATTCCATATTCCCGAATGGAAACGGACAATGGATTCTTTCTTGTCAAGAGACTGTTTCAGGATTCCACCATATCCAATATCGGATGCGTCGGTCTCCACTATTAAACTAGCCCTTAGGTTTATGAGCGATAAACACGGAATTGACTTGACAAGGGATTTGATTTTTTGGACTGTTTTGGTGTGTTCTTCAGTCCAGGGCTTTGGATTCTTTTTTAGCCTTATAAAAAGTGGCTTGCAAATGGGTCTGATATTTTGAATGAAATCAGACAAATAATTAAGACATCCCAAAAATCTTTGTAGTTTGGTTTTATCCGTAATTTTGTCCGAAAAGTTTGAGGCAAACTCAATAGACCTTTGAATGGATTTAATGAGACCCAAATGAATTTCAAATCCAAGAAAACGGATGTTTGTTTGAAAAGGTTTAATTTTTGGTTTAGACACAACTACACCGCTCCTTTTGACTTTCGTAAAAAGTGTTTCATGATGCTTGACGTGTTGATCGATGTTGTGAGAAAAAATCAGAACATCGTCAACATAAACAATTGAAAAGTCTTGAAAAGGATTGAAAATATCATTCATAATCTTTTGAAATTCGGATGGAGCGTTTTTTAGCCCAAATGGCATAACGTTCCATTCGTATTGTCCGAGAGGGACATTGAAAGCCGTTTTGTACTTGTCTTTTTCTGAAATTTGGATTTGCCAAAATCCTGATTTCATATCAAATTTTGAAAATACTTTTGCATTAAATCTGATTTATTTGGAATTGGATATCTAATCCATTCCAAAACCTTATTTAAGGATTTGTAGTGTATTACCAGTCGTGGGACTCCACATTCCTTCTCTGCCTAGTTGTTGACATAAAAAGCCGCACATGACCAGGGGCTCTTTGATGGCCTAATAAGACCCTTCTGCAAAATATCATTGATTTCTGCTATGCAGAATGTTACTAATTCCTTATTCATTTGAATAGGTCAGGCCTTCGTAGGAATATTTTTCTCCTCGAAGTTTTTGACATAAGGAAGATGAACTATGTGTTGCTTCCTATTCCAAAAGGCATTACTGATAGTTGAACAAATCTCCCTTTCTATTTAAGTTTGTAAAGTTTTGATTTTAGACTGGACGGTCTTACTTTGAATCTATTCTTCTATTCTTTTGAATGAAATTTCTTCTTTCAAAAAAGAAATTTGTTTTTCTTTATAATTTAATACATTTATTGATTGAATAATTGTATTCTTTTGAGGGTAATTTATTTCCCTAATCCTTATCGGAGGAAGGAAATGAAATTTTATCTTCTTTCCTAGGGCTTTTGACTCTAATCCCTTTCCAGTTATTGTAGAAGGGTATAATTGAGTAATGAAAGGAGTACCTAGGATTAGTTCTTGTCCTAAGTCCTTTACTAAAAGGAAGGAATTTACGAAGCAAATTTCGTGATTACAAACATGGACTTTAGATAATTTGTAATTATTTTTTTGTCTATTGTTATTTGCGCCTCTGAGGCCCTCAGTAGTTTTTTCAAAATACTTTGTAGGTATTAGGCCTTCTTGAATGCAATTTTGATCGGCTCCAATATCTATGAAAGCCTTTAGTGTGATTTTGAAATCATAAATTTTTAAGGTAACGAGAGCGTACCATTTTTTATATTGAGAAGTGGTGATAGCTCCAACGAAGGAACTTTTAAAGTCATCCTCGTCCAGGTTTGGTTGCGCCGTTTCCCTTCGTTCGGGCAGCCGTTCCTAAAGATTGAGAACTTCTTGGCGAAGCATATAGGATTCTGACCTGGTTTGAGATCTTAATGCTTGTACTTCTTGTTTGAGATTATTAATCTCTCTTTGAAGGTCTTGAGTAGTGAGTTCTCTCGATTTTTCAAACCTTTGGAGAACTGATTGAAGTTTGTAGGGATTTCTTTCTTCCCTTTCAGGTGGCTTAGAGATTGTCATGGCATCTCTGAGTTGTTGAGCGATTTTCTGTTGAATTTCTGGATCTTGAACTTTTTCTACTACTTTGAGTAGAATTTCTTGATCCTTTGTAAGGACATTTATGCATCCTTTGCACGTCCTCTTTCCTTCCTGTCTTGATTCATATTCTGTGCTAGAATATGAATCGGATTCTTCTTGGAGTTCGAGGATTTCTCCCTCGCTTGATTGTTCTGAGTCGGTTAGAGCCAGTCGTAGTAGCTGATTTTTCAGCTCTTGATCTATATCCAACTCATTGATCTTTCCTCTTATCGGACACTTTTTAGCATAGTGTCCTTCTTCTTGACCTTTGAAGTAAGTTTGCCTTTTCTTTCCTCTATGGGTTTTTGTAGGAGTATACTTTCTTCTTGAATATGTTGGCTTTTGAGATTGTATTGGTTTGTTCCGATACTTTTCTTTGGGCTCGTATGAATTATAAGGCTTTGGATGCGTCTTAACTTTCTTCCTTCTGGAGGTTGAGGGGGCCTCTATCCCCTTGTATCCATATTAATCGTAAAATCTTCCAAGCTGTTTCTATTTGCTCAAATACATGTCTTTGTACCACCTGAAATCTCCTAAGGTGGGGCACTTCAGGTTCATAAGTATTTCAGCAGATCTTTCCTGGTATTTCAAGGGGTCGCCAACGAAGAATTCTATAAGGGTATAAATGAGGGTGTTGACAGCATCCTCTACCCTTACATGTTGTACTTCGGTCCTAGTTGATGGACCTCTCTCTTTGATGATTTGAGTAGTTGGCCTAATGACATGGTGGCTTAATATCTGTTGGCGAGTTGCTTCATCGAGATATTTGTCCCACCAGTCCTTGAGTTGCCCGGTAAATCCGTTCACTAAAACTTGAGCTATTTGATGGTCGGATTTATGGCCCTATAATTTATACGCGCCTGCGGCCATCATCATTTCATTGACAACATTCATTATTTGATAGTCGGACAATCAATCGATATTCCATTTATAGATTGGTAGACCATCGCAATGAGCTTGAGTTTGTAGAGTCTTTTCTTCGAATTGAATATTCGGAAAAGACGGTTGAGGATACCAGTTTTTCTAATTACTGGTATTATTTTGACTTCTCCTGGAGATTCTTTCAATTCGATTGTAGAGAGGCTCTTCTACCTCATCTAAAATCACGTCTTCGAATTCTTGAATTTCGTCGTCATTGTTAACGACATTAACAGATGAATCCTGATGTGTTATCCCAGGATTAAGGATTCTATCCAACTTTTCTTCTATTTTGGCCATCGCGACCTGTTCTTTTGAAATCCTCTTTGTAAATACGTTGAGGTTTCCCGGTCTGAGTATTGGGATTGACACATCGACTTTCGGTACAAAGCTGCCTACTTTTTCTTGCAGAGTACCAGAATTTTTTGAGATTTTTCCCTCGATCCTCTCAAGCTGGGTGGAGATCGTGGATAAAATCTTGTTTGAATAATTATTTTGATGCTGGATAATCTTGATATCCTTTAGGGTCGGATTACCCTTTTCTAGTCCTCCTGGGATAGTTTTGAAAGGACTAGCTTTGACATTTTCTCCGTAATAATTGTCAAATTCGACTTCTTCCAATGGAGAATGTTTTGAATATATTTCGCTTCTTCTGGTAATCTTCTAGCTTCTTTGAGTCGAAGTGCATATTTGCAAAATATTTTCTTCAAACCATTCGAAGAATGATATGTTTTCTTTTATGGTTTCCATATGAGAATACCATTGAGCTCTTAATTCACTTTGCTCAGCTTCTTTGTAGGTTTGGAAGAAAGCTCTTCTTTTTGAAGAGTTGGCAGCTGACATAAAATCTGCTTCAATAATTCTTTGTCTATCTGAAAATCAGCCGTAATGACATTTAGTTGACTTTCGTAGACGGATTGAGTATCCATATCCATATGGGTTGGAGATCTTGAGCCATCTTGATAGTGGATTGATGCTCTTTTTTGATCATAACTGACAT
Source organism: Cucurbita pepo subsp. pepo (assembly GCF_057944985.1). Classification (NCBI taxonomy): domain Eukaryota; kingdom Viridiplantae; phylum Streptophyta; class Magnoliopsida; order Cucurbitales; family Cucurbitaceae; genus Cucurbita; species Cucurbita pepo. The sequence goes on from NC_141808.1 coordinate 11,053,317, forward strand.
CTTTTACCTTTAAGGGGTCATACATTGATCTTGAAACTCCCGACGTACTTGGTCTAGAACTCAAGAATTCTTTTACTTTTGATTTTGACGAGGGTTCTTCGCTGAATTTTATTTCAACGCTTCCATCGTCATGTTCGATGATTTGTAATGGGTTTTGAGATTTCTTTTTCCTCGGAAGATTAGCATCTTCTACTTTCCAAAGAGTATTTCTGGTTATTTGATCCCAAGAAAGAGTTTTTGTTATAGTCACCGAGGACTTTCCAATATTTTCCTCTATGAGCATGGTTGATCCTTTTGGCGAGGATCTTAATGCTCTTGGAGAAATATTTGTATACACGAGTTTGTAATAAACCCTAAATATGACGACTGAAGAATGAGTTTCAGCCTTGATGTTCAAAATTTTTTATTGTAAGTCCAGCATGAGGGTTGATAATATGTGCGGGTCGTGGAGCGACAAAGTAAAATTTGGATAACAATTGAAATAGACTGGTTCATCCTCTAAATTGGATTGAATCATTCCCAATAAAGAATTTGAGAAATCTTTGAGTAAAATTGAAGGTTGAGATTTGGTATATTGTTTTAGGATCTACCTTTGGAATAATCCAATTTTGGAGTTGATCTTCGATCTTGATAATCTGATATTCTTGGTTGACAGTATTTGAGATTGTGAGATTTTCTCCCCTTCTATGTTCATTTGAACTTTCTTCTTCCTTGGTAGAACATTTGAAATGGTTTGATTTTATGAGCTTTCTCAGAAATTTGTTCATAAGAAGATAGATGAGTAGATTATTTTTTCTCTCAATTCTTCAATTGATATTCAAGAGAGAGCTAATTGATGCTCTCCTTACATTGATGAAGTCGTTTTATAGACTTCGGATTTGAACGTGAATTTGAAAAACACCAACTAAGAGATAAGATCAAATCTAACAGGACAGGACCCTGCAAGATCTGCTTTTCTAAAAGTAAGAAAAGGCATAAAACAAACTAATAATTTAAAAGACTAATAATTTACAAACACTGATATTTCACATGTAAGCCTTCACTGTGTGGCTGACAAGTTGTCGGTCTTTGTTTTGTCTCTGATAAAGGTGTCAGGTTGTAGATAAGATTTTCTTCATAATTTTTCATATGACTAAGCACCCAAGCTTGCCAACGGACTTACTGCGCTTCCCGCGTCTTACCACCTGGAACACAAGGGCTATTCTCTCAGCTATCACATACTCCAAATTCTTCTGAATCTCTCTTATCATCCTCTTGGTTACACTGTCATTCTTAAAGATCGAGTAACTCCTCTTCCCTCACAAAAATTGAGAGGCTGGCTCTGATACCATTCCTACGCTTAATGACTTGAACCCTTACAATTTACATGAGCTCTGTCATCCTAGCTTAATTTACATATTCCAAATACAATTCTTAATGTACATACAAATAATTAGATGAAAGTGAAAATCCATATTCATCAATAATGTGATGAAAATGGAAAAAGTGAAAATAATTAAAGTGGAAAAAGTGAAAATGATAAAGCAAAAGATAGAAGACAAACAAACATGATGAGATATGTGAGAAAATATGTTTCATCCTGACATATTTCACCTACGATTTTTTTTTTTTTTAATGTTGTAGCGGATACTCGATTCTAGGCATGAAAACTATCTCGATAGACCAATGTAGTCTTTCCAACATGTTTTGTCCTCATTCACATGCATCCTAGGAAAATTTCTAAAAGGTCTCCCAACATATAATTGCTCGGAGTAAAGCATGCTTAACCATGTGGTCCTATGATTGAGCTACCATAAAGGAAGGTGCTCTTTGGTTGTATAGGTAGTGACTTTCAAGTCTTTTAAACATTTCTTAATCATCTTATCCTCACGGTCGCTCTTATAAGGATGTGATCTTAGGTGATTCATGTACCCATAATTTACTCAGAAGTCACACTTATTCACATAGTATTGTTTTTTCATAAATTACTTTTTCAACCAAATTTAATAAATTCAAAGTAAAAAAAAAAATAATAAATAAAATGGAATTTGAGATAAATTGACAAGAATATTACTTTAACCTCTTTTTTAATTATTGTATCGATAAATATATTTTTGTTCTCATAATTGTAATATTATATATATTACATAAATTTAGTAGTTACTCAACTGATTTTTTGTCTGAGCTTTTTTATTATTATTATTTTAATCGAACTAATATGTTTTTCTTGACAAACAAAATGTTAGTTAATATGTAAAGGAACGTCAAAGAGAAAAATAAAATTTAACAAATGTGAAATAGAAGTTTTAGTCGTAAAGAGTATACCTAGTTGAAGAACAATCATTACAATTTGAGTACAAGATCTACTAATTTTGCTACGACATAGCAATATAGCATAACGTGAGACATCCGATCCCTTCAAAAACTTTTTTTCAGAACATGCCCACTAGTAGATTCATTGACAAAGGGGGGCTCTGTGGTGGACCTCTTGACAACTGCAATGGAGATTCATCGTCTCCATCTTTTAAGGTAGGTGGAGTTTTTATGGTTCTAATTATGATCATCTTATATTGCATGTGACATCCATTCAAAATGGAGCAAAACAAGGAAAGAAAATCTATGGATTCCGATGTCTATTTCCCACCTAAGAAAAGAATTTCTTCCCAAGATCTAATTGAGGCCACTATTACTTTTCACGAGATATGTGCTTATGGCGGGACTGTATACAAGGCAGTGATGCATTCTAGACAGGCCATTACTGTCAAGAAGTTAACTCAAACAGGGAAGGGAGTAATATCGATAATAGGAAAGAACTTGTAAAGTATTTTTAGAGTTTGTAGTATATGAGGTAATGGTTATGTTACCCAACTATTGCTTAGATTTTGCATTTGTTGTAGGATTCAATAAAGTATTCTCTGTATAGTTTTTGAAAGGAGCTATATTGTTCTTGATTCTCATTCTTGTAAGTTTCTAAGGTTCATAATTCCTTAAGGCATAAGTTATAACATGCATTCGTAAACATATGAATACATTGTAATAACACACATGGGTTGTTCTAGAAGGTCATACATTCAGAATGAATTCCTTAGAAGATTCTAGAAGGGTCTTGACTTTTGTGTCTTGAGGTGTTTCCTTTAGGTGTTTCTTTGGTCCTAACTTGCTTTAGGTTCCAAGCTTGCTCTAATCAACTTGAACCATTGAACATAACTCCTTGTCCTTACCAATAGGCCTTAAAAGAAGTAGCAAGTCATTTGGAGCACATATATACCTTGAATTTAAATAACTAGTCCAAGGGGAATTTTGGTCATTTTATCTCTAATTCTTGGTTTGGCTAATTAAAGTGTTCCAACAACTTTCAAACAACATCACATAATAAGGTCTACCACTTAATTTAATAGCATTTGGAGGTCTTTTAGGTCATGAACCATAGTTAGATATCCTTAGGGGTAATATAGTTTTGCACCATTTTCTTTGTTTACCTACTTCTCCTTCCTTATCCAATGTAACACCCCAAAAAATGAAGAAAAGCCATCCATGTAAGACCCAATGAATGCAAGAAAAGAAATCAAGAGGATTGATGAAGGACAACAGTCTTAATAATGACCAAGAAGGGATGAAGAATTGTTAGGAAAATTATGGATTTTTTTTATGGAAAAATAGTAAGAATCAACCTTGACCATCTGCACAAAATCCATCGAATCTCGACTCTCAGCCTATTGGAGCAAAGATCTTAAACAAGGTAAGGGGTTTGACACATATCGAATCTCGACTCTCATTACTTGTGGATTCATAGACTAGTCGGAGCAAAGAATCCAAGCCCTATATTCTCGACCTTCAAATATCTTAAACAAGGTAAGGGTTTGACCCATTTGTAGAATGACATCTCTTTCATCATCATTACGACCTCCAATAAGATGGAATACATACTTTATGATGAAGTTTTAAAATCAGGTAAGACTAAAAGTGTATTGGACATTCAAAATTATCTATATTGTACGTTTAGTCCACGACAAACTTTCAACTTTATATCTTTTTGGTCCGTAAACCTAAGACTATGTCCAATAGGTCTCTAAATTTTCATTTTTTTAAGTTCAACATTTTAGGAGTAAGAAATTGAACTACCGAACTTTGTGATCTTAATTCATACCGTATCTACTAAATTATGCTTAAGGTAGTTCATACCTTATTTGCAAACGGTCAAAATGTATGGGTCAAACTACTATAATACGACAGTTTCACATTAATTGAAGCATTTGCGGGTCAAACTAAACTGAGTTTATTATGCGAGTGTCGCCCATTGGACCACTTGAGAGTCGTAATAAACAAATTCCATTATGCGATTGATGTAAGACCGTGACACTAATCATGTCAATTTGAAAAGGCTTATAAAATGAATTATTTTGATTTGGTGGCTATAAATTCAATTGATAATTCCATAGTAAATAGATTAGCAGCTAAAAATAATGATATTCTTCGAGACTGCGCCAACATTGAAATCGGACCCATTTTCATCGAAATAATATAGACAAGTAACGTAACATTAAAAGCTAATGAGATGTTTAAATTTTGTAACTAATAAAAAAAGAAAGAAAGTTAATTTGGTTATGTATTCTTGTCATATTTGAGTTCGATTTATGTTCGAAAAAATGATGGGAGATTTCGATAAATGCGGGCAAATAATTCCGATAAAAGTGGAAAAAATTAATAAATAAGTATTTTATGCATTGAAATACCTTAACAAATCGTAATAATATAATTCATTAAAACTAATACACCGTATCAAATTTATATCGATTTATTATAATATCATAATCGAAACCCTCCAATTCACTGATATGTCGATTTTTTATATTCATTTAGTCGGCCATGTGTAGCAAATATCATACAATTTGGTTTTATAGTTGAACATATAAATACCATGTTCAACCACTAACCACAAACATAGAGTATCGTTGCATTTGGTTCTATCTCTATCATCCTTGTATATATCAAAGTAATGCGACCAGCTAGACCACTGGAAGGTGCAGTAAAACTGTGTTGAGCCCCAAAAGTTTGGTCGAAAACTAAAAGCGTAACCGCTCAAATGTGGGAGATGATGGACTCCCAAGTCATCATCACCAGATTTGCAGTGAATAGTGAGCTGATCATGACTTCTTAGAACATTTGTTATGTTTACTGTAATCGGTGGGTTTCGGAAGATTTTTCCATCGATGTTAGTAAATAGGGTAGCAAAGAACAATGACAATAGGAGAGACCGTGAAAGTGTTGAAAATGAATTCATTTTGTAAATATGAGAATATTTGTGCTGGATTTGTTCCACTTTTATGAGTAAAATTAGGTTTCATTGTCAATTACACCCACTAAAACTAAAGAAACATATTATTGTTATATTGGAAATGGGTAACCACCACCATGTTAAGCTTGTATATTTTATTTATTTATTATTAGTAATATTTTAGTTATTTTCAAAACAAATGGGAGCTATTGTTAACCATCTGTTGTTAGAAGTAACACCGGTTCTAAAGTGTAATGCAATGGTCCTTTAAATTTAAAGTTGATGAACAAGGATGACATTTCAATATTTTATATTCTTGTTGTGAATGAAGGCAATTATGGACATGTTTGGTAACGAATTCTCCTTCATTGTTTACAATAAAAATAGAACCATGTTTGTTAACGAGTTTTTTAATTGAAAAATATACATTTGAAACTCGTTAGGGGTCTTATGGAAACTCCACCAGAGATTTGAAGATCGAAGTAAAAGGGGACGTCTGCATAAAAACTCCGGCAAGAAATTAGTGGACATTAAAGGATGTTAGATATATTCCTAGTCTCAAGAAGAACTTGATCTCTATTGGTCAGTTGGATAGCACAGGTTATGCAACAAAGTTTTGTAAGAGTTCGTGGAAGATTGTGAAGGGTGCTATGATGGTAGCACGTGGCACAAAATTTGAAACTTTATACACCACTACAGGGTGTATGAACAATGCTGCTGTTGCTGAAGTGTTTCAAATTGAAGTATATGACACAATAGACTTGGACATATGAGTGTTAAAGGAATGAAGATGCTAGAAGAAGTTTTTGGTAGGTCTGAAATGTGTTGATATGAGTCCTAGTGAGAACTGCGTTATGAGCAAACAGAAACGAGTTAGCTTCACAAAACTGCCAGAGAATGAAGAAAAGTATCGGGATAACGAAGCCAGTGGGAGTTGAGGTTGAGTTGCAGAACAATTCACAGAGTGATGTTGCTACAGATACTCGAGAAACTCCTGAGACTGTTCCTGAGAAATTAGAGGTGAAGCAAGTGGAAGCTGAGGTTGAGTGCTGAAAGATTCACATAGTGATGTTGTAGCGGATACTCAAGAAAATTTTGAGACTCTTGCTGAGGAACCAGTGGCGAAGCAAGTTGGAGTTGAGAGTTTAGTGACTTGAGCCCTTAGAATTTACATGAGCTCTGTCATCCTAGCTTAATTTACATATTCAAAATACAATTCTTAATGTACATACCAATACCAATAATTAGATGAAAGTGAAAATCCATATTCATCCGAACATGGAAAAAGTGAAAATAATAAAAGTGGGAAAGTGAAAATAATAAAACAAAAGATAGAAGACAAACAAACATGGTGAGATATGTGACGAAATATGTTTTATCCTGACATATTTCACCTACGATTTTTTTTTATTTTTTTATTTTTTTATTTTTTTAACGACTATTCAGTCATTGATGATGATATTTACTGAGGTGGTTGAGAATCCAAGAATGGATCGTTGAGATCATAAATCGTGTCTTCCTCTTCTTCTTCTACAATTGAAGGAGAAGATGTCGAACCGATTAATGCGGCCTCTTGTAGAAGCTTTTGAAAATCAGCTTCCGAAGTTGTCTGGGCTAATGCAGTAAGTAGCTTCGACTTTTTATTAAGGAATTCAGAGGTCCTCTTCTTGGATAAATCTTGAAGGTGGCCATTCTCTGATAGCTAGACCATTACCGCTTTGATATCTGCGTGGGAACAAATATATTTATCCCACCATTTGATTTTAATAGTTTTGTACTTGTCTTTTTCTAAAATCTAGATTTGCCAAAATCCTTATTTCATATCAAATTTTGAAAATACTTTTACATTTGAAATTCTTTGCATTAAATCTGATTTATATGGAATTGGATATCTAATCCATTCCAAAACATTATTTAAGGGTTTGTAGTTTATTACTAGTCGTGGGACTCCACGTTCCTTCTCTGCCTGGTTGTTAATGTAAAAAGCCGCACATGACTAGGGGCTTTTTAACGTCCTTATAAGACCCTTCTGCAAAAGATCATTGATTTCTGCTCTGCAGAATATTAGTAATTCCTTATTCATTTGAATAGGTCGGCCCTTCGTAGGAATATTTTTCTCCTCGAAGTTTTTGACATAAGGAAGATTAACTATATGTTGCTTCCTATTCCAAAAGGCATTAGGGATAGTTGAACAAATCTCCCTTTCTATTTGAGTTTGTCAAGTTTTGATTTTAGACTGGACGGTCTTACTTTGAATTTGTTCTTCTATTCTTTTGAATGAAATTTCTTCCTTCAAAAAAGAAATTTGTTTTTCTTTATAATTTAATACATTTATTGATTGAATAATTGTATTCTTTTGAAGGTTATTTATTTCACTAATCGTTATAGGAGAAAGAAAATTAAAGTTTATCTTCTTTCCCACGGCTTTTGACTATAACCCCATTTCAGTTATTTTAAAAGGGTATAATTGAGTAATGAAAGGAATACCTGGGATTAGTTCTTATCCTATGTCCTTTACTAAAAGAAAGGAATTTACGAAGCAAATTTCGTCATTACAAACATGGACTTTATATTATTTGTAAATGAGTCTATTATTATTTGCACCTCTAAGGCCCTCAGTAGTTTTTTTCAAAATACTTTGTTGGTATTAGGCCTTCTTGAATGCAATTTTGATCGGCTCCAGTATCTAGAAGAGCCTTTAGTGTGATTTTGAAATCATAAATTTTTAAGGTAACGAGAGCGTACCATTTTTGATATTGAGAAGTGGTGATGGCTCCAACAAAGGAACTTTGAAAGTCATCCTCGTCCAGATTTGGTTGCGCCGTTTCCTTTCGTTCGGGCAGCCATTCCTGAAGATTGAGAACTTCTTGGCGAAACATATAGGATTCTGACCTGGTTTCAGATCTTAATGCCTGTACTTCTTGTTTGAGATTATTAATCTCTCTTTGTAGGTCTTGAGTAGTGAGTTCTCTCGGTTTTTCAAACCTTTGGAGAAATGATTGGAAGTCTGTAGGGATTTCTTTCTTCCCTTTCAGGTGGCTTAGAGATTGCCATGGCATCTCTGAGTCGTTGAACGATTTTCTGTTGAATTTCTGGATCTTGAACTTTTTCTACTACTTCGAGTAGAATTTCTTGATCCTTTGTAAGGACATTTATGCATCCTTCGCACGCCCTCTTTCATTCTTGTCCTGATTCATATTTCTCCCTTGCTTAATTTACTTTCTTGTTGAATATGTTGGCTTTTGAGATTGTACTGGTTTGTTCCAATACTTTTCTCTGGGCCTGTATGAATTATAAGGCTTTGGAAGCGTCTTAACCTTCTTCCTTCTGGAGGTTCAGGGGGCTTCTATCACCTTGCATCCATATTGATCGCAAAATCTTTCAAGCTCTTTTCTATTTGATATCGAAGAATTGAGCTTGTTTTGAATCTTTGACTCATTGCAATGTCTGAGTCCTTCTATGATGAAGGATGCTATTGACCCGTATGACAAAGTCTGCCATGGAATTGTTTCATTATACTTTGTCTTAAGACCGTCTTTGATCCTTCTTGAGAAGTGTTTTGGTAGTCCATTAACAAAATTCTCTTTCTAGAATTCCAACGAATTGTTTGTTCTAATAAGAACTTTGCTCATATACATGTGTTTTTACCACCTGAAATCTCCTAAGGTGGGGCACTTCAGGTTCATGAGTATTTCGGCGAATCTCTCCTGCTATTTCAAGGGGTCGCCAACGAAGAATTCTATAAGGTTATAAATGAGGGTGTTGACAGCATCCTCTACCCTTTCATGTTGTACTTCGGTCCTAGTTGATGGACCTTACTCTTTGATGATTTGAGTAGTTGGCCTAATGACATAGCGGCTTAATATCTGTTGGCGAGTTGCTTCATCGAGATATTTGTCCCACCAGTCCTTGAGTTGCCCGGTAAATCCGGTCACTAAAACTTGAGCTACTTGATGGTCAGATTTATGGCCCTATAATTTATACGCGCCTGCGGCCATCATCATTTCATTGACAACATTCATTATTTGATAGTCGGACAATCCATTGATATTCCATTCATAGATTGCTAGACCATCGTAATGAGCTTGAGTTTGTAGAGTCTTTTCTTCTAATTGAATATTCGGAAAAGACGGTTGAGGATACCAGTTTTTCTGATTACTACTATTATTTTGACTTCTCCTAGAGATTCTTTCCATTCGATTTTAGAGAGGCTCTTCTACCTCATCTAAAATCTTGTCTTCAAATTCTTGAATTTCATCGTCATTGTTAACGACATTAACAGATGAATCCTGATGTGTTATCCTAGGATTTAGGATTCTATCCAACTTTTCTTCTATTTTGGCCACCGCGGCCTCTTCTTTTGAAATCCTCTTTGTAAATACGTCGAGGTTTGCCGGTCTGAGTATTGGGATTGACTCGTCGACTTTCGGTACAGAGTTGCCTGCTTGTTCTTGCAGAGTACCAGAATTTTTTGAGATTTTTCCCTCGATACTCTCAAGCTTGGTAAAGATCGTGGATAAAATCTTGTTTGAATAATTATTTGATGCTGGATATTCTTGATATCCTTTAGGGTGGGATTGCCCTTTTCTAGTTCTTCTCGGATAGTTTTGAAAGGACTAGCTTTGACCTTTTCTCCCTTATAATTGTCAAATTCGACTTCTTCCAACGGAGGATGTTTTGAATATACTTCGCCTCTTCTGGAAGTCTTCCAGCTTCTTTGAGTCGAAGTGCATATTTGCAAAATATTTTATACAAACCATTCGAAGAATGATATATTTTCTTTTATGGTTTCCATATGAGAATACCATTGAGCTCTTAATTCACTTCGCTCAGCTTCTTTGTAGGTTTGGAAGAAAGCTTTTCTCTTTGAAGAGTTGGCAGCTGACATAAAATCCGCCTTCAATAATTCTTTGTCTATCTGGAAATCAGCCGATGAGAATACCATCGATTTATGCCAAATCATATTTTTCTTTTATGGTTTCCATATGTGAATACCATCGATTTATGTCAAATCATATTTTTTTCACGTTGGACCGCAATAAACGATTTCATTCTCACTAAGTAGAATAAATGGGGTTATAAATGAGAAAATGGTGAATAAGAGTGCAATATTAACTCAATTTATTTGATTACTATGCCTTTACCTTTGCTTTTGTGACTTGGCTTCATAATTTATTTGATTAACTTTCTACATTTTTTTTTCTCCCAAGAATCCTTCAAGTCATCCCCCTATTCTCTGGGTGCCTCCACTTGTGGTGCAAATCACCTAAGTCTTCAAGGGATGACTATATAGGCTAACACTCATTCTCCCTTAGCTCGACTCTTTTGCTAGCATCATGTAGTTTTCAGTGTGGCCACATTTGTGATGCAACTCACCTGAACAATAAGGATACCTTTTTTTTTTTTTTTTTTTTTTTTTTTTTTTCAAAAACACACCCCTCACCTTTACTGTTTTATTTATCCATAAAGCATTTGACAATACATCCCTAGTTCTTGCACAAGACATCATGACTACATATGAAACAAAATATGCATGATCTATTACCCTTTCTAGAACTTCATGCTTCTAGGTTGCATGCATGAGCATGATTCAAAATTATATGCAGTCAATACAACAAAACAAACACAACATAAGAATGCATGCTTCTAAATCAGGCAGCAAGGTTATAAAAGGTATGGTAAGAGAATTCCCTTGATTTTAGGCATCATTAGAGGAAGTGTTCTCTTCCTCCTCTACCGCATGCGATGATTCTTTGCGGCTCCACTCTTTAATAATTTCGTCTGGAAAACTTGGGAATGCTGAATTTTTGGACTTGGTTCTTAAGGCTTTATGTATTTCCTCATCCCTCTTTTTGACATAAGACCAATACGCCTTACAACTCCCTTCACTGTTTTCACACCAGCTAAGTAAAGCCTCTTGTTGTTTTTGCAGTTGATCCATATCGTCTGTTGCTCTGCTGTCCCTCCTTTTGCCACTGTTGGCGCCATCCCTATGGGTTTCTATGTAGTCCATCAAATTCCTTGCCTCAAGTCTTTCTTCTTCCTCATCAAAAGGGACTGTAGCCTCCAGGCACAGCATGGTTATAAGCTGTGGAAAAAACAACCTCCCCATTTTCTTACTTGCACATTTGACAATCTCATCCGCTACAATCTTGCCCACATCGATGCTCAAATTCATTATGATTGCATACACAAGTAAAACTCTGTCAGCTAACAACGTAGTATCATGTGTAGTGGGTAGTAAGTTGGTTTTTACGAAGGCAGCCCAAACTTTCGCTTCGGGGTTGAGGTCTGCTGCTATTATTGTCCTTGCTCCTCCTCTCGAGAGTTGCCACCGTGTTTCTTCTATGACTACCATATTCAAGGCCATCTCAAGTTGATCATCCGATGGAGCAACTCAAAAGATTGTAGGTGAAACAGTTGGTTGATGGCTTTAGGGCTCCAATCAACTATTTTTCCTCTTACTAATGTTGTGTACCCTTCCACTTGATCAATATGTGTGTAAAACTCCTTCACTATCGGCACTATAGCTTGTTCCCTTTTGTGACAGAACATCTCCCACCCTAGATCGTTGATGACGTTAAGAAAGGAGTCCAGGAATGTAAGGTAAAATGCTGGGAACCTTCTTTCCACCAACACTACTCTTGACTTCAAGAGTTCATACCTGTTGTACGCCTCCTCGTTTGTGAATATTTCTTTTTGTGTTGGGAGGTTCTCCATTTTGTTCTTGCCCTTTTCTTTTCATTTCGAACCGGTGCCCGTTAGGAAGAGATCTTGATTTATTTCTTGCACTTCATCTTGCTGCACTTCTTCCTTCCCTCGCACCATTTTGTTCCCTCTTTTTCTCGGTGCCATGATTGTCAGTTGCAAGCTAATTTTTTTTTTTTTTTTTTTTTTTTTTTTATCCTTGTTCTTGTAAGTGTGAAGGTGAATTGTTATCTCTTGTGGAAGTAGTTTGTATATAACACAAAGGATGACTTCTTGGGAAAGTAGTTTGCTGTCAAGCTGTAATTTTCTTTTTTTTTTTTTTTTTTTTTTTTTTTTTTTTTTTTTTTTTTTTTTAACATAGTTGTTTGCTGTATTCAATGAATACAGCAGATTGCTGCCAAAAAAAATTTTAATGCAGCAGATTGCTGTAATTTTTTTTTTTCAATGTTTTCCTTTTTCTTGTTTGATATCAATTGATGTCATCTTTTTGTGTTGGTATTTTGACTTGAGGTTTCGTGAGAAAGCGCACACAAATTAGATCAAATTCATGCAAATGAGAAAGAACGCGGTACTTCATGGCAACATACACCGAAAAAGATTAACTTTGACACTAATCACAACTTAGTATGTACCAAATGTAATTAACCTCCTTACTACTTTGAAATTAGCCATGTTAACCACATCAAAATCCACCTAATTCACCTACAAAAAAAAAAAAAATTAGCTACTTTCTTGGGGCATGCTAGTCATTCATGATAAAAGTTTAAAATAACATCTAAAAAAAACTATGATAAGTGAAGATAACTATTTAAAAACAATTAAAAGTGCATAAATAAAATGAGAAGAAAAACTAACTTGGCTTCCCGGGAGTTTGTTACCTGTTACCGTTTCTTGTCAGCTCCCGTTTGCTCCAAAATGTTTTATTTTTCAGCTTTTTAAGCTTAAAGAGGCAATGCCTATTTTACTTCTCCACCCAAATATGGCTTCAGTCTCTGTCCATTCACTGTGAAAGATCTCCTTTCGTCTCCATGTTTTATCGTTATTGCCCCATAGGGAGTGACTTCTTCAACTACAAACGGACCATACCATCTTGATTTTAATTTTCCAGGGAATAACTTTAGCCTTAGTTGAATAGCAACACTCTTTGTCCTTTGTAGAATTCTTTGGGCCTAATTTTGTTGTCATGCCACATTTTTGTTTTTTCTTTGTACATCTTAGCATTTTCGTAGGCTAGGTACCTGAATTTTTTCAATTCATTTAGTTGCATTCGCCTCAAGCGTAACGACCCAGGAAAGAAAGAAAAAAAAATGAGAAAACGAGAAAACGGAAAAAAAAAAAACTTAGTCTCCGGAAAACCCGCGAGTTTTCCGGCGACCGCCGAGTTTCGCGGAACCCATGCAAAACGACGGCCACAGCATGCCCAGCCTTCAGCCCACGACTCCCAGCACCATCAGGATACCTACAAAGGGAGAAAAGACAGAAAACTAGGAGAGTGAGAGAGATTTAGAAAAAAAAAAAAAAAAAGTCAGTGAGTGTCCAGTTTCTCCGACGAACCCTCAAACCACCGTCAAATCGACACCAAACGACCTGTTACCGCCACGAGAAGAATCTCTAATGAAAGCACGATAACTCAAGGTGCATTTTGTGCTTTTTCATAAACGCCGTCGTCGGTAACTAAGGTCGGAAAATTAAGTATTTCCTAATCGTTCTTAGATCTGTGGTTTTAGGAACCTTTAGGCCGCAAAACTCCCAGAAAAGAAAGAAGGACGACAAATAAAGAGGAAGAGGAAGAAAGAGGACAGAAATCAGAAACGAAAACGTCGCGGGAAGGAGAGAGAAAACTCACCAGAAAATCGGCCAGAGTCGGGTAAGGAAGACGAGGTCCACGGATCCGGGTCAACCCAAACCAAAAACCCGAGAGAGTCAGCCCATTCTTTCCCTCGGCCTCTGCCTTCGGCCCAGTCCAACTACAGCGGCCCAAACCTCAAACCAGCCCAGAAGCTACGGTTCAGTTGAACCAACCCGAGACCAGACCATCGGTCCAATTGAGCCGGCCTGCAACCCAAAAAAAAAACTTTCGGCCCAGCCCAATAAGCCGAGGCCCAACGATAGTCTTGGCCCAGTAGCCTCTGCAGCCCGCGACCCGGACCACGACCCGAACTGGACTGCGACCCGCGCTTCGACCCGATGCTACCGCACGACATGGCTCGCTCTACTGCTTCCACATGTCACATAGCGGCGCAGGCAGTCCCTTGGCTTGGCTCGGCGCGGCGCAAACGGCTCGAGCTCCCTCCGGCGAAGCTCGGCAGCTCCCAACGGCTTTTCGGCCCGATTTCCACTGTTTCGACCCTCCCGGATTTGTTTTCAGCCCCGATTAAGGTATCCGAGGCCATTTTAGAGCCATATTTCACATTTATTGAATTATAGGGAAATAAATTGTGAAATACTAATAGAAAGTGGTGAACGGTGTGATAGGAAACAAACCCCGGCGACGTAGGAAGCAGCTCTTATGGAACGGGAGCTTATGTTTAGCTATTTAGGGAGTACTTCGGCTAAGGCCAACCAATTAAGTGGCCTTACTATAGGATAGGCTAAAAAATTGTATGAGTTATGATGATGTGTGGATTACAATGCTTGATGATATGTGCAGTATATACATATTTTTATGAATGATGTACTTGATATGTTTGACGTACTTTGTGGCAATATGATGAGTATGATGATTGCATGATGTTTACCTTAATATGATGATGGTTTCCATATTGAGCATGCTAGATGATGATGAGTGTCATATTGCATCATGTTGTTAGATCGACATAGGACACAACCCTAAGAGCGTGAAAATGATATTAATATAAATATCCACGAGCATGTGTTACCTATTGTAACAAAGAGATGAGACTGGAGGGTCGTGTCAGAAGAGACATTACGATGGATTTAGAGGGACCTCATGCATATTGTATGTTCATAAGCATATTACTACTTCCCCTAGAGATGATGAGTGCGGATGTGCACCTTATGATGAGCGCGAATGCGCACAGGTGCGAATGCACACAGATGAGGGTGTTCATGAGGCGCATGACACTATGGGGTTCCGCTGACCTCCAGACGTCGCTATATATTAGCTTGACCAGAGGGTCCAGGGGGTGTGCGAGCGCCCTGGGGATTCACACTCGCATGTGTGAGTCGTGTAGGGAAGTACTACACATCCAATTTGTCCGAGACTAAAGGCCACCCCTAAGATGATTAGAGATAGGTCCCTAATTCATGATTGCATGTGTTTGCATTAGCATGACCCCTATAGTGGGGTCACTTACTGAGTATTTCGCCGTATGCCATATTGTTTTTCAGGTAAAGGCAAGACTCCCATGTACGGTTAACGGTGGCATCGTGATCAGAGATTGTGGCGCGTGCATAGGATAGTTGCATATTTAAAATTCCTAGTCTTGGTTAGGATAGGGCATTTGCATTTCATTTATTTATATTATTTTATTTGTAATCGTTTTTTTTTATCTTTTTGACCTCCAGCATGATGTTTGAAACACGTAAGTCCGGCAGTGTTTTCCAATGTTTTGAAGTTTTAAATTTTTCCGCTAATAAAGATGAGCATTCTTAGATTTTTATTCTGCATTAGAGATGAGCATGAGACGTTAGTGGCGACTTTAGATATGTGGAAATTTAAGGTCGTTACAGTTGGTATCAGAGCTCTAGGTTTTAGATTTGGTAGACTAGCCTACGATGTAGGCTTGGCACGCTCCACGGTCCTAACGTCGATGCCCCGTCACCGTCAGGTACGCCTTGCATAAGATAAGAAAAGAGAAACGTTTTAAAAATCGCATGCATTTTTTTTTATGTGGACATTACTGAAATGGTTGTGATATTTCACGTATTTATTATTTAAGAGTATTATGTCATGTGTTGCATGCTGAGTAATTTTGTTGGTGGTATGATATGATGTTTAGCATGATGAATGTTTACTTCTTTGGCGTAACAATGTATTGTATAGTGTGTGTATTGTTATTTATATATATGCATAGTATTAAGGCCTTAGACTTAAGCAACATTATATTGGTTTATAGAACCATGCCTAGAAGATGAGGACGAGGAAGAGAAAGGGGAAGAGGAAGAGGAAGACGAGGATGGGGGCGACCCCGTCGAAGAGAAGTAGGACGAGGTGTGGCAGTAGAGGGCCCACCTAAAGAAAGATCAGAGACTGGGTCAGTAACAGTTACACCGCCCCTAGTCTTACCACCAGTTGAGCTACCTCCTCTAGCTCCACTGCAAGCTGAGCCTCCACCACAAGTAGAACCTCCACCCCAGCCTACCCTACCACTCCAAGTCGCACCTGAAGCTGCACCCCCAGCGGGTGGAGTAGATGCTAATACTAGGTTAATGTGTGACTTCATCCAAGCCCTAATTCAAACCTTGGTAACCACTCAACAAGCTAATCTACAATAGGCCAAGGAACAAGCCCAAGCACAGGCGTTGGCACTGGCACAGGTACAGCCACAGGCACTGGCACAGGCATAAGCCAATGCTCAGGCCAATGCCCCAGTAAACCCTCCACAACCTATTAGATGTTCAAACTAGATAAGGGATTTCAAGAGATACGACCCTCGACCATTCACTGGTTCCTTAGTAGACCCCATAGAAGCCCAAATGTGGATTGCAGTAGTGGAAACCACCTTTGAGACTATGGAGTGCCCAGAGAACCAAAAGGTCGCCTGTGCAACCTTCGTCCTACAAAAGGACGCAGAGATATGGTGGAGAGATAACAAAACCCTTCTTAACCCAGAAGGGGGACCGATGAACTGGGAACAATTTAAGGAGGCCTTCTTGAAGGAATATTATCCTAAGTCAGAGCGACTTAAAAGACAGTAGGAGTTCGCCCACCTGGTACAGGGCGGACTCACAGTGAAGAAGTACAACCGAGAATTTAAGAGACTCAAGAGATTTGCACCGTCCATGGTGGACACTGAGGAAAAGATGACAGAGAAGTTTGTATTGGGTTTGGAACAAAGAATCCGCCGCGTTGGAGGCGTTCAACCCAAAGACCTATGAGGAAGCCTTGAGAACTGCCAAGGCTTTAGAGAAACCAAAGGATGAGAAACGACGTGAAGAGCCAGTCATAATTGGGTAGAAGCGTCCTCATGAATCAGGAGGCTCTGACCGTCCACCACCAGCACCAATAACAGACCCGCTCCTAGATGGGATGAGCGACGCCCTCCCCGACGTACTGACAGGAACCCCAGGAATCAAGATGGGGCCAGAGGGAGGAGAGAGGAAGGGTGCAGTATCTGTGGAAGACTACATGGTGGGAGGTGCATGGCTGGCAGCCGAGCATGTTATAGATGTGGTCAAGAGGGGCACATCGCTGTGAACTGCACGGTCGGAAACGGATCAACGAGCACCACCGCGAGCTCAAGCTAGGGCCTACGCGTCAACAAGAAAAGACACATGGAGGTCCGACGCCGTGGTGACAGGAACACTATCCATTTTAGGTCATTTCACTTTTACCTTATTTGATTCTGGTTCCACGCATTCCTTTATTTTCATGCCTTTTGTTGTACAAGCAGGGTTCGAATTAGAACCCTTATTTCATGAAATGTCTATAAGCACCCCTGCGGGGTAGACTTAGTATCTAGGGATAGAGTAAAGGATGGCCAAGTAATCATAGGGAACCAAACTTTAAGCGTTGACCTTATGGTGGTAAACATGACAGATTTTGACGTCATACTAGGCATGGATTGGCTAGCTGAAAACTGAGCTAGTATAGACTGTCGCAAAAAGAAAGTAAAATTTTCACCACCGACAGGACCTACATTTAAATTTAAAGGCACAAGTACCGGGATTACCCCCAAGGTAGTATCAATGATGAAAGCAAAGAGGTTAGTCCAACAAGGTGGATGGGCTATATTAGCATATGCTGTAGACGTAAGAGGAAAGGAAAGAACCCTAGTAAACGTGCCAATAGTAAACGAGTTCCCGGATGTATTTCTGGACAACTCACCTGGAATACCCCCTTCTCGAGCGGTCAACTTCGTCATCAAACTCGAGACGGGAATTGGGCCTATTTCCAAAGCACCCTATCGCATGGCGCCAGCAGAGTTGAAGGAACTCAAGGCGCAATTGCAAGACTTACTAGATAAAGAATTCATTCGACCTAGCATGTCCCCCTGGGGTGCGCCAGTGTTGTTTGTTAAGAAGAAAGATGGATCGATGCGTCTGTGCATCGATTATAGAGAGCTAAACAAGAGAACCATAAAAAACAAATATCCTCTGCCTAAAATAGAAGACTTGTTTGATCAACTCAGAGAGGCAACTGTATTCTCTAAGATAGATCTTCGGTCCGGTTACCACCAAATTAGGATTAATGAAAAAGACGTACCAAAAACAGCGTTTAGGACAAGGTACGGTCACTACGAGTTCATAGTGATGTCATTTGGCCTCACCAATTCCCGAGCTGTGTTTATGGAGTTAATGAATCGGGTATTCAAGGAATGCCTAGACATGTTCGTGATTGTGTTCATTGACGGCATCCTCATATACTCGAAAACAGACCTAGAGCACGAGGAACACCTCCGAAAAGTCCTAACCACCCTAAGAGAGCACAAGTTGTACGCCAAGTTCTCCAAATGCGAATTTTGGTTGCGACAAGTATCTTTCCTAGGATACATGGTGTCAAAGGACGGAATATCTGTAGATCCCACCAAGGTCGAAGCGATCACAAAGTGGGAACGCCTAACTACGGTAACGGAAGTAAGAAGTTTCCTAGGATTCGCGGGATACTACCGAAGGTTCGTGCAGGACTTTGCTAAAATATCCTCGCCTTTAACAAAGTTAACAAAAAAAGGGGTACCATTTAGATGGGATGATGATTGTGAGGCAAGCTTCCATAACCTAAAATAGAGATTGGTAACCGCCCCGGTACTCATAGTACCCGAGAGCTCAGAAGGATATGTGATCTATAGTGATGCCCCCATGAAAGGACTGGGATGTGTTGGGTTTTATGTCCTAAAACTCATAGTTTGTAAACAAAAACATATTCTATTTTTAATAAAGATACTATTGTTGTTTATTCAGTAAAGATTGTTATTGAATAAAGTGAACTTTATGATTATTGATCTAAATCCAATAAACTAAGTACACTCTGGCTATAGTATGATTACTTGAACTATATGTAGAGACATAAGAGTGGATCAAGTTCAAGTATATATAGTCAAAATGATCTATAGTATAAGGATAAGGCTGAGTACCTTATTCTGGGGACACTATGGATGCGGCCCACTTTTGTACATGATATAAACAATGTGATCATTAAATTGTACATGTGGAGACATGTGAGTGGGGGCGTCCTATGCAATGAGTATTGCATAAGATCGGACCATGAAGAAAACCACTCTCACTTTATAATGTCGTTTACTGTTGAGACTGATTTTCCTTTTATTCGATAACCTAGGTAACTCGGTTTTAATCCTGAGCTAACCATGAACTCCTGTTTGTTCAAAATTATCCTTAGATTTGCATGGGTGAGAGTGGCTCTAGTTCGCCGACTCAATAGGCCTCCCATTTCAGGGGTAAGACTGGGTGAATGGATGGGGACGTGGGGTGCAAGATGGAATTCACTCCTACCCACTTTTAGGGATAGAAGAAAGGTAGTTCCCTTAAGCACTGACTCCAGGTCTTGAACAAGGGGCCCCACCCTCTCATTGGCCTGTGAGGGATTCGGTTTACTGGTTGGACCACAAACCAATTGTGCATTAGAGGATCAGTGAGACATAAGGAACAAGAAGTAACTTTAGGGGTAAAACGGTAAATTGACCAAGCTCTAGTTACGAACAACCTGTGAAGGATCGACTTACTAATCATAGTTATATCAAATGGACAGAAATATATCTATAGTGAGGGGAGTGCAACTACTAGGCTATAGTGGAGTGTCCTAGTAGTTAATGAATGTTGGTTAACAAGGTTAATGAGTTTAGCCGGTTAATCTTGGATGGTTAGAGCCCATGATCTATAGGTCCATTAGGTCCCTCTGCTAGCTCATATCGGACTAAACCATAGAATAGTGTGACGAGTGAGTTCGAAGTGTTCGAATTCAAATTAAGGAATATGCGCTACATATATACGATATATTTAACCGCATTTTTGTTTTATTTACGAATTAAACAAAAGGATAGAATCTGAGATATTTAAATAAGATTTAAATATCTTAATCAATTATGTGTCGGAATTGATTGGGATTGGCATTTGAATTAATATTAAATATTAATTAAATAGTTTAATTAATCATTTAATGTTACTTTAATTTGAAATTCATTATTCAAATTAATTGTTGAATTAAAATGAAGAAAGTAAAAATGTTGACTTCATTTAATGGAAAAATCCATTTAGTAGAATTTTGAGGTGTTAAAATTTGGTTTAACCAAACTTGCATGCTTGCCAAATAAACCCCACAAGTTTGAGTGGAATTTTTAGTGTCAAAATTTGGTTAACTCAAACATGCATGCTTGCTACATAATCCCAAACATTTGAGTGGAATTTTAAGTGTCAAAATTTGGTGATCTCAAATTTGCATGAACATGCAAACATGACTCTTTAAATAGAGTGATCATGGTACATGGAAGGTCTTCTTCTACTTGGTGAAAAACCTTGAGAAAAACCTCTCACAAACACTCTCTTCATATATACAAAATCCCTCCCAAGTTTAGGCACTCACCGGATTCCACAATCCCGTTCTAAGGCTGGAGGATAGTGGAGAAGACACTAGTGGTGGTTCGAAACCGGTTCATGAGGAAAAAGAAGTTTGAACTACAAAAGGTTAGTATTCAAACTTATTAAGTTTTAATACTTATGAACATGCTAGTTATTTACTATAATTGATGTTCTAAAAGTGCCTAAGATACAAATTGCTTCCGCATGTGTTATATTAACACCATCAGGATGTGTGTTAATGCAACACGGCAAGGTTGTCGCATACGCATCTCGTCAACTTAAGGAATATGAAAAGAACTACCCTACCCACGACCTAGAGTTGGCCGCTGTAGTTTTCGCGTTGAAAATCTGGCGACATTACCTGTATGGAGTGAAAACCCAAATTTTTACCGACCACAAAAGTTTGAAATACTTCTTCACCTAGAAAGAGTTAAATATGAGGCAGATAAGGTGGTTAGAATTGGTGAAGGATTATGACGTAGATATCCAGTACCACCCTAGAAAAGCAAATGTGGTCGCAGATGCCTTGAGTAGGAAGACGGTCCACTCGTCGGCCCTCATTACGAGGGAAGTAAGGGTACAAAGAGAGTTCGAGCGAGCCAACATAGCTGTAGCGACCGAGGGAGTCATAGCACAGCTGGCGTGACTCACGGTACAACCTACGCTTAGGCAGAGAATTATTACCTCCCAACGAGAGGATCCTAACTTATAGAAAGTCCTAGGACAGCTAGACGAAAGTCCGGTAGATGGATTCTCGAAGTCATCAGATGAAGGACTATTGTATCAGCGACGCTTATGTGTTCCAGCAATAGAAGATTTAAGGAAGGAGATACTGATGGAAGCTCACAACTCGCCATTTGCCATGCATCCAGGAGGTACTAAGATGTACCAAGATTTAAAACAACACTTTTGGTGGAAGAGCATGAAGAGGGATGTGGCCGGGTTTGTGAGCAAGTGCTTAGTTTGTCAACAAGTGAAAGCTCCAAGACAAAAGGCGGCGGGGTTGTTGCAGCCTCTAAGCATACCGGAGTGGAAGTGGGAAAACATAGCGATGGACTTCATAGTAGGTTTACCCAAAACGCCCAAAGGCTATATAGTGATCTGGGTAGTTGTTGATAGGTTGACCAAGTCGGCACACTTTCTACCTGGGAAGGTTACATATACAGTTGACAATTGGGCTCAACTGTATGTAAAAGAAATAGTAAGACTACATGGAGTCCCAGTGTCTATAGTGTTGGATCGGGATCCACGCTTTACGTCAGCGTTTTGGCGCGGACTTCAAAAAGCACTAGGTAGCTGCCTTGACTTTAGTACCGCCTTTCACCCCCAAACAGATGGACAAATGAAGCATTTAAACCAAATTCTAGAGGACATGCTACGCGCTTGCATACTAGATTTTAAGAAAAGTTGGGATTCCAAACTCCACCTGATGGAATTCTCGTATAACAACAGTTTCCAAGAAACTATTGGAATGACACCGTTTGAGGCCCTGTACGGGAAACGGTGTAGCTCCCCACTATGTTGGAACAAGGTAGGAGAGAGAGAATTAGTAGGACCCGAGTTGGTTCGACTCACCAATGAGGCTGTCTAGAAAATTCGAGCGAGGATGCGTACCGCTCAAAGTAGACAGAAAAGCTACGCCGATGTAAGGTGTAAAAGCCTGTTGTTCGAGGTAGGGGACCCAGTATTCCTCAAGGTGGCACCTATGAAAGGGGTGTTAAGATTCGGACATAAGGGCAAGTTAAGTCCTAAATTAATTGGACCATTCGAGATCCTAGAGCGAGTTGGTCCGGTAGCGCATAAGTTAGCCCTACCTCCAGCCCTCTCAAGAGTACATGATGTATTTCACGTGTCAATGCTGAGGAAGTACATTACGGACCCTATCCACGTAATAGACTATGAACCACTCCAACTCAATGAAGATCTGAGTTACGAGAAAAAACCAGTAAGAATCTTAGCTAGAGAAGTAAAAACCTTACGCAACAGGAGCATTGCGTTCGTTAAGGTACTGTGGCGGAATCACCACAGTGAGGAAGCCACGTGGGAGCGTGAGGACGAAATAAGAGAGAAATACCCCGAATTGGTACAAGAGTTTGAGACTTTCGAGGATGAAAGTTCTTTTTAGGGGTAGATAATGTAACGACCCAAGAAAGAAAGAAAAAAAAACTCAGCCACCGGAAAACCCGCGAGTTTTCCGACGACCGCCGAGTTTCGCGAAACCCACACAAAACGACGGCCACAGCATGCCTAGCCTTCAGCCCACGACTCCCAGCACCATCAGGATACCTCCAAAGGGAGAAAAGACAGAAAACTACGAGAGAGAGAGAGAGAGAGAGAGAGAGATTTCAGAAAAAAAAAAGTCGGCGAGTGTCCAGTTTATCTGATGAACCCTCAAACCACCCTCAAACCGACACCATATGACCTGTTACCACCACGAGAAGGATCCATAACGAAAGCACGATAACTCAAGGTGCATTTTGTGCTTTTTAGTAAACGCCGTCATCGGTAACCGAGGTCGGAAAATTGGGTATTTCCTAATCGTACTTAGATCTGTGGTTTTAGGAACCTTTATGCCGCAAAACTCCCAGAAAAGAAAGAAGGACGACAAATAAAGAGGAAGAGGAAGAAAGAGGACCGAAATCGGCAAGGGAAATGCCGCGGGAAGGAGAGAGAAAACTCACCAAAAAATCGGCCAGAGTCTGGTAAGGAAGACGAGGTCCACGGATCCGGGTCAACCCAAACCCAAAACCCAAGAGAGTCAGCCCATTCTTTCCCTCGGCCTCTGCCTTCGGCCCAGCCCAACTACAGCAGCCCAAACCTCAAACCAACCCAGAAGCTACGGTTCAGTTGAACCAACCCGAGACCAGACCATCGGTCCAATTGAGCCGGCCTGCAACCCAAAAAAAAACTTTCAGCCCAGCCCAATAAGCCGAGGCCCAACGATAGTCTTGGCCCAGCAGCCTCCGCAGCCCGCGACCCGGACCATGACCTGGACCACGACCCAAACCGGACTGCGACCTGCGCTTCGACCCGACGCTACCGCACGATGTGGCACGCTCTACTGCTGCCACGTGTCACATAGCGGCGCAGGCAGTCCCTTAGCTTGGCTCGGCGCGGCGCAAATGGCTCAGGCTCCCTCTAGCGATGCTCCGGCAGCTTCCAGCAGCTGTTCGGCTCGGCTCACCTGTTTTCAGCTCGATTTCCACTGTTTTGACCCTCCCAGATCTCTTTTCAGCCACGATTAAGGTATCCAAGGCCATTTTAGAGCCGTATTTCACATTTATTGAATTATAGGGAAATTAATTGTGAAATACTAACAGAAAGTGGTGAACGGTGTGATAGGAAACAAACCCCGGCGACGTAGGAAGCAGCTCTTATGGAACGGGAGCTTACGTTTAGCTATTTAGGGAGTACTTCGGCCAAGGCCAACCAATTAAGTGGCATTACTATAGGATAGGCTAAAATGTATGAGTTATGATGATGTGTGGATTACGATGCTTGATGATATGTGCAGTATATACATATTTTTATGAATGATGTACTTAATATGTTTGACGTACTTTGTGGCAATATGATGAGTATGATGATTGCATGATGTTTACCTTAATATGATGATGGTTTCCATATTGAGCATGCTAGATGATGATGAGTGCCATATTGCATCATGTCGTTAGATCGACATAGGACACAAGCCTAAGAGCATGAAAATAATATTAATATAAATATCCACGAGCATGTGTTACCTAGAGTAACAAAGAGATGAGACTAGAGGGTAGTGTCAGAAGAAACATTACGATGGATTTAGGGAGGCAAAGGGCTACTTTCCCTAGAGATGATGAGTGTGGACGTGCACCTTATGATGAATGCGAATGCGCACAGGTGCGAATGCACACAAATGAGGGTGTTCATGAGGCGCATGACACTAAGGGGTTCCGCGGACCTCCGGATGTCGCTATAGATTAGCTTGACCAGAGGGTCCAGGGGGTGTGCGAGCGCCCTGGGGATTCACACTCTCACGTGTGAGTCGTGTGTAGGGAAGTACTACACATCCAATTTGTCCGAGACTTGAGGCCACCCCCTAAGATGATTAGAGATAGGTCCCTAATTCATGATTGCATGTGTTTGCATTAGCATGGCCCCTATAGTGGGGTCACTTATTGAGTATTTCTTTGAAATACTCAGGCCGTGTGCCATATTGTTTTTCAGGTAAAGGCAAGGTTCCCATGTACGGTTAACGGTGGCATCGTGATCAGAGACTGTGGCGCGTGCATAGGATAGTTGCATATTTAAAATTCCTAGTGTTGGTTAGGATAGGGCGTTTTCATTTCATTCATTTAT
Source organism: Cucurbita pepo subsp. pepo (assembly GCF_057944985.1). Taxonomy (NCBI): domain Eukaryota; kingdom Viridiplantae; phylum Streptophyta; class Magnoliopsida; order Cucurbitales; family Cucurbitaceae; genus Cucurbita; species Cucurbita pepo. The sequence goes on from NC_141808.1 coordinate 11,078,332, forward strand.
ATTATTTAATTTGTAATCGTTTTTTTTCATCTTTTTGAACTTCAGCATGATGTTTGAAACACGTAAGTCCGGCAGTGTTTTCCAATGTTTTGAAGTTTTAAATGTTTCCGCTAATAAAGATGAGCATTCTTAGATTTTTATTCTGCATTAGAGATGAGCATGAGACGTTAGTGGCGACTCTAGATATGTGAAAATTTAGGGTCGTTACATCAAGTCTCCATCTGTTGTATAGTCAAAATTTAACTTCTTTAATGCCCAAAATGCTTTATGTTCCAATTCCAGGGGTAGATGACATGCCTTTACAAAAACTAGCCTGTAAGGAGACATTCCTAAAGGGGTTTTGAAGGCTGTCCTGTATGCTCATAATGCATCATCAAGTTTCACCGACCAATTTTTCCTGTTGGGTTGTATCACCTTTTCCAAAATACTTTTAATTTCTCTGTTGGAGACCTCTGCTTACCCATTGGTTTGTGGGTGATAAGGTGTCACCACTTTATGTTTTACATTGTATCTCTCTAAAAGACTATTCATCAATCTGTTCACAAAGTGCGTTCCCTCATCGCTGATTAATGCTCTTGGTACACCAAACCTAGTGAATATGTTTCTTTTTAAAAACTTGAGTACCGTCTTCCCATCGTTGGATGGACAAGCTATTGCTTCCACCTACTTGGACACATAGTCGACAGCCACTAGAATATATAAGTTCCCATAAGATGGCGGAAATGGTCCCATAAAGTCAATGTCCCATACATCAAAAAGTTCCACTTCTAGAATTGAATTCAGGGGTAGCTCATTTTTTTTACAGATATTTCCCGTCCTTTGACATTGATCACAACTCTTGCAAAATTCTTTTGCATCTTTGAAAATTGTTGGCCAATAGAAACTCGATTGAAATACCTTGGTTGCTGTCCTTTGCCCTCTAAAATGACCTCCATATGGAGATGCATGACATTGTTCAAGAATTGTTGGTATTTCACTGTCTGAAATGCATCTTTTCATTATGTCGTCTCCACATTGTTTAAAAAGAAAAGATTCATCCCAAATGTAACTTTTGGATTCATAGAAAACCTCTTCCTTTGTTGATAATTTTTCTCTTTGGGTATGATGGCACAAGCCAAAAAATTTGCTATGTCTACATACCATGGAGTTGCTGTCATTCTGCTACTGCTGTAGCTGCTGCTATTGCTGTTTATCCCAAGCAGCTGTTCATCCGAAAATGCATCATCAATTTCTTTGCTATTGACCTTTTCTTCCATGTTCTCCATTATAGATAAGTGATCCGCTACATGGTTATTAGCTCCTTTCGTGTCCACGATTTCTATCTCGAACTCTTGTAATAGTAGAATCCATCTAATTAATCTTGGCTTGGCATTCGGTTTCATCATTAGGTGCTTGATTGCTTCGTGGTCAGTGTACACTTTCACCTTCGCTCCAAATAAATAAGCTCTGAACTTTTAAACAGCGAATACTACGGCCAACAATTCTTTTTCAGTGGTTGTATAATTCACTTGAGCCCAATTCAACGTTTTGCTGACATAATAGATAGGATGAAATACCTTCCCCTTTTTCTATCCTAACATTGCCCCCATAGCATGGCCACTAGCATCACACATCAACTCAAATGGTGAATTCCAATCGGGTGTTGACATTATAGGAGCTGTGGTCAGTGTTGTCTTTAATGCTTGGAAGGCAGTCATGCATTGTTTGTCAAAAACGAATTTTCTATTTGACTCCAACCAACTACACAATGGTTTTGCAATCTTGGAGAAATCTTTAATAAACCTCCTATAAAACCCAGCATGGCCCAAAAAGCTTCTTATACAGTGACGTAGGTGGATTCAATCTTTGAATAGCTTCTACCTTGGCTCTATCAACTTCTATTCCTCTTCTTAAGATCTTGTGGCCTAACACTATTCCCTCATTGACCATAAAATGACATTTTCCCCAATTCAGTACAAGATTCTTCTCTTCCCATCTTTGTAGAACTTTCCCTAAATTGCACAAACAAGTCTCAAAAGATTCTCCATAAACCGAAAAATCATCCATGAATATCTCCATAAATGTTTCTACCATATCTGTAAAAATGGCCATCATGCAACGTTGAAATGTCGCTGGAGCATTACATAGTCCAAAGGGCATTCGTCTAAAGGCAAAAATTCCATATGGGCATATGAATGTAGTTTTCTCTTGATCTTCTGGACTGATTGTAATTTGATTGTGTCCCGAATAACCATCCAAGAAGAAATAATGTGACTTTCCAGCAAGTCTATCAAGCATTTGATCAATGAATGGTAAGGGAAAATGATCCTTATGTGTTGCTTTGTTTAGCCTTCTATAATCCATGCAAATTCTCCATCCATTCACTATTCTAGTGGAGATCAACTCATTGTTCTCATTTGCCATTACTGTTATCCCTTCTTTCTTCAGAACACATTGAATAGGACTGACTCAGTTGCTGTTTGAAATTGGATAAATTATTCCAGCATCTAGCCATTTGAGAATCTCCTTTCTAACAACCTCCTTCATCATGGGATTTAATCGTCTTTGTTTCTCAATGGACTTAACTTTTCCTTCCTCCAATTGTATTTTGTGCATGCATAGTGAAGGGCTAATTCCTTTTATATCCGCCAATGTCCAACCTATCGCCCCCTTGTGCTTCTTCAATGTTTCTAGGAGCATATTCTCTTGAGTCAAGGATAGTGTCGCTGAGATGATGATGAGTAGTGTCTTCTTGTCACCTAAATAAGCATACTTAAGGTTAGGTGGTAGTGGTTTCAAGTTCAGCTGCGGCGCTTCCTCAATAGATGGTCTCATCGGTGAACTCTTTCTTCCCTCACATTCTAGTGGCTCAAAAGTTCTGTTGAATTCACCTAAAACTGCTAACTGTTCTATTTTGTCATTCCAGCTGCTGTCTTCTTCCTGCCCGCTTTTCCCATCATCCCATTCCTCGGTCGCTGGTTGTTCTGTCAATTCATACACTACTGAGCATTCTTCTGTCACTGCTGGATATTTCATGCTGTCACTGATGTTAAATTCAACTTTTTGGTCACCCATTCTTAACGTGATGGTTCCTTTGTAGACATCGACTAATGTTCTTCCATTCTTTAAAAATGGCCTCCCCAAAATAATTGGAACATCATGATCGGCTTAATAATCTAAAATGATAAAATCTGCAGGAAATATGAATTTGTCAACTTGAATTAAGATGTCCTCAATCTTTCCTTCGGGATAAGTGAAAGATCGATCTGCTAGTTGAAGAGTGACTGTAGTTGGTCTAGCTTCACCAATACCTAACTTTTTGTAAATAGACAGCGGCATTAGATTAATGCTTGATCCCAAATCACATAATGCTCGACCTAGCTTCTTCCTTCCTATTGATATTGGAATTATGAATGAACCGGGGTATTTCTCCTTTAGCGGGATCTTGTTTTTCAATATTGCACTACACTCTTCATTCAATGGTACCACCTTGAATTCTTCAAACTTTCTTCTATTTGTGAGCACATCCATCAAGAATTTCACATAATTTGGCATTTACTTCAAAGCTTCAACTAATGGTATATTTATGTGAATTTCCTTAAATATGTCCATGAACTTCCCAAAGTTGGCTTCTTCCTTCTTTCTTTTTATTCTTTGTGGACAAGGAGGTGTTGGTGTGTATATTCTGCTTTCTTGTCCACTGCTGATTGATGTTTTTGTTTTAGGACGCTTCACAATTTCTGTTGTGTTCTTTCTGTACAGCAGCTTCTGCATCATTTTTGTTGTGCTCTTCTTGCACAACGACTTTCTCCTTTCTCTGCTATGTATCAGCAGTTTCTTGAGTGCGACTATCACCGTGTTCTTTAATTTTTTTCTCCTCTGCTGGGTATTTCTTTCCCACTTCTCAACTCTATTGCTTGACATTGTTCCATTCCCTCTCTTTTTGGCATTTCGGTGTCTGCTGGCAGCTTACCAAGAGGTCTATTTCGTAACTCATTTGCTAATTGACCTACTTGAACTTCCAAATTTCGCAATGATGCTTGTTGACTTTGTATCACAGCATCATTTTTAGCCATATATTCCTTTATTAGGCTCTCAAGCGATGTTCCCAGTATGTGTTGAGCTTGGCTAGTTCCTTCCCCTTGGGTGGTGGCTTGTTGAGAACTATATGTCAATTGATTTTGTAATCCAAAACCCGGAGGGTAATTTGCTTTAGGGGGCATTTGTTGGTTGTACGAGCCTTGTCCCTTCCATGAGAAATTTGGATGATTTCTCCACCCCGAATTATAAGTATTTGAGAAGGGGTTATTTTTCGGGTTGCCTTGACTAACTTGATTCCCGACATAGAAAATTGAGGCCGGATTGCTTGGACATTGATCAAAGGTGTGTTCCTCTCCACAATATACACAAGATTCGGCTGTTGTCTGGTTAATTACAGCAGCTGTATGGACTGGTACTTTGATATATGGAGTCATGAACAACGCTAGATTTTGTAAAATATTAGTCACCGAATCTAGTTGAGCATTGATAGAGGACAAAGCATCAACTTCAAGTACTCCTCGAGTCTTCCTTCCTGGGTTGCTTCTCACATCGGCCCATTGACAATTGTTAGATGCTATTCTCTCTAAAATCTCATATGCTTCATTGTATGTCTTTGACAAAATAGCTCCATTGGCGGAAGCATCAACTACTTGTTTAGTAACAATATTTAATCCATTGTAGAAAGTCTCCATTTGTATACAATGAGGTAGTCCATGGTGAGGACACTTTCTAAGCATCTCCTTAAATCTCTCCCAAGCTTCACTTAGTGTCTCATCTTCAAACTGTTGAAAAGCAACAATCACATTTCTAAACCGTGCATTTCTCGTGGGTGGCAAATACTTGATAAAAAATTTCTCTGCTAGACTGTTCCACGAATCAATTGTTCCCGGTGCTAAGGTATTCAACCATGATTTAGCACCATCCCTCAATAAATATGGGAATAAGCTCAGTCTAATCACATCTTTATCCACTCCTTGAAATCGAAATGAGTCACTAACTCCCAAAAATGACTTTAGGTGTAGGTGAGGATCTTCCGACGGTAGTTCATGAAATTGCCCAATGGTTTGCAGCATTTGAAACATCACAGGTTTTAGCTCAAACGTGGTTGCTTGTATTTCGGGTCTAATGATGCACGGATTTAGCTCTTCCACAACTGGGTGTGCATATGCTCAGATCGCTCTTTCTCTGTCATCTGCTAAATGAATGGCATTGGCAGTAATTCTCTCTTGATTAGCTATCATCACTGGATTTTCAAACTCCTGATTTAGTTGGGCCATTTGCTGTATATTCTGTTCTGTCATTTTCTTTTTCACCCACAACCTTCGTCTAAATGTTCTCTCTATTTCAGAATCCAAAATAAATTCCAAACCCGTAGGTGGGTTCATACACAGAATTCTGCAGCAGTAAACTCAATTCTTCAGCAGTAAATACAGCAGTAGGAAAACTCAGCTTACTATGACTTCTTGTTGGCTCCAGCTCACAAAAATCTACAACAAGTTAAATAACCAAATTAGGTTCCCCGGCAACGGCGCCAAAAACTTGATCGCTTGTGGATGTATATAATAAAATGATGTAAAATTCACAAGAATAAGTGCAAGTATACACTATCACAAGTAGCAAGTAATAAGTAAATTGTCGATTTCACAGGAAACCTATCTTTTTGGTTAATTTTATCGCTGGAAATTAAGTGAGTTTTTTTGGTAACATTCAAATGCGTGTTGGAGATTTTAACTATTTAAACAAAACTAAAATAGAGTGCCACTGCTGTCGAAAAAAGAAAATGATGAGAAAATCAACTATAATGAGGAAGGTTCGGCTAAGAGAGATTAAATATAGATAAGTTGTTGAGTTTTGTGGTAGATTTTAGTTCCTTTTAATAGATTCTCAAGCCCACTTCCGAGGGTCATGAATGGTGATTATTTCCATAATCGTTGTAATTTCTATTAACAAGGCTCTAGGAGAAGAATTACTCCTAACCCTTCTATTACCCTTCAAGTCTCCTTGCTATGGAAGAGTATTAAAGAGGATTTCATTGCTCCCTCTCTTCTCCCGAATAAAAGAACAACTATGTATGTAAAGTAGCTAATTATACATACATGTAAATCATTAACAACAACTCTTTAATAAACTAAAATCATATCGTCAACATACTTAAACTAAATAAAACTCTCTCGCCTCCCCAATTAAGTTTAGCTTTCCATACAAACTGAATTAAACAAAGGAATCCACATCTTCATCATGTAAAATTGATGAAATAAGGAAAGAGAATAAGGAAATAGAGAGTTATCCCGGTTTGTTGTCGTTCGTCAATGGAAGTTCCCTTCTCTTGAGCACTCACGTCCACCTCTTTGCCCTAATCAATCCTTGTTGGTCTCCTTTTCCTTCTGCTGTCAACAGTTGCAGGATTAGAGTTTTCTTCTTCTTCTCTAGTTTCACAGCAGTTCACTGCAGCAGAAGCTGCTGTTGTGTAATTCGATTTTCTCCCCAAAATATGGCTCTTCTCCTCTTGGTCTTCGTTTTCCTTTTATATTGAGCATGGGTTCCCCTTTAGGGCTAAAAAGAAATAAGTAGTACACATAGGATGTTCCTCATTGGGTAGTCAATGACCCACTTAGACTGCTGACGTGGATTTATCATTTCCATGTTATCCCCCATTTGTTTCCAAATTCGTTACTCCCACATGGTTTAGCATAAATGTCTTAAATTTTACCACATAACTCAATTAGATATACAATTAAGATCGATTTATGCCAAATCATATTTTTTTCACATTGGACCGCAATAAACGATTTCATGCTCACTAAGTAGAATAAATGGGGCTATAAATGAGAAAATGGTGAATAAGAGTGCAATATTAACTCCAAAAAGACTTGATATGACTACTTTTAGATAGTTATAACTTTGTCCTCATTCACATGCATCCTAGTAAAATTTCTAAAAGGTCTCCCAACATATAATTGCTCCGAGTAAAGCATGCTTAACCATGTGGTCCTATGATTGAGCTACCATAAAGGAAGGTGCTCCTTGGTTGTATAGGTAGTGACTATCAAGTCTTTTAAACATTTCTTAGTCATCTTATCCTCACGGTCGCTCTTATAAGGATGTGATCTTAGGTGATTCATGTACCCATAATTTACTCAGAAGTCACACTTATTCACATAGTATTGTTTTTTCATAAATTACTTTTTCAACCAAATTTAATAAATTCAAAGTAAAAAAGAAAAAAAAAATAAATAAAATGGAGTTTGAGATAAATTGACAAGAATATTACTTTAAAATCTTTTTTAATTATTATATGGATAAATATATTTTTGTTCTACTAATTGTAATATTATATATATTACATAAATTTAGTAGTTAGTCAATTGATTTTTTGTCTGAGCTTTTTTTTTTTATTATTTTAATCAAACTAATATGTTTTTCTTGACAAAAAAAAAATGTTAGTTAATATGCAAGGAATGTTGGAAAGAGAAAAATAAAATTTAACAAATGTGAAATAGAAGTTTTAGTCGTAAAAAGTATACCTAGTTGAAGAACAATCATTCTATTTTGCGTACAAATCTACTAATTTTGCTATGGCATAGCAATATAGCATAACGTGAGACATCCGATCCCTTCAAAAACTTTTTTTCAGAACATGCCCACTAGTAGATTCATTGACAAAGAAGGGCTCTGTGGTGGACCTCTTGACAACTGCAATGGAGATTCATCGTCTCCATCTTTTGAGGTAGGTGGAGTTTCTATCGTTCTAATTATGATCATCTTATATTGCATGACACATCCATTCGAAATGGAGCAAAACACGAAAAGAAAATCTATGGATTCGGATGTCTATTTCCCACCTAAGGAAAGAATTTCTTCCCAAGATCTAAATTAGGCCACTATTACTTTTCATGAGATATGTGCTTATGGCGAGACTGTATACAAGGCAGTGATTCATTCTGGACAGGCCATTATTGTCAAGAAGTTAACATGAAATAGGGAAGGGAGTAACATCGATAATAGGAAAGAGCCTGTAATGTATTTTGCAGAGTTTGTAGTATATGAGGTAATGGTTATCTTATCCAACTATTGCTTAGATTTTGCATTTATTCTAGGATTCAATAAAGCATCCTCGGTATAGTTTTGAAAGGAGCTATATTGTTCTTGATTCTCAATCTTGTAAGTTTCTAAGGTTCATAATTTCTTGAGGCAAAAGTTATAACATGCATTCGTAAATATATGCATACATCGTAATAACAAACATGGGTTGTTCTAGAAGGTCATACATTCATAATGAATTCCTTAGAAGATTCTGTGTCTTGAGGTGTTTCCTTTAGGTGTTTCTTTGGTCCTAACTTGCTTTAGGTTCCAAGCTTGCTCTAATCAACTTGAACCATTGAACATAACTCCTTGTCCTTACGAATAGGCCTTAAAAGAAGTAGCAAGTCATTTGGAGCACATATAGACCTTGAATTTAAATAAGTAGTTCTAGGGGCATGTTAGTCATTTTATCTGTAATTCTTGGTTTTGCTAATCAAGGTGTTCCAATAACTTTCAAAGGTTTTCACATCTTCAGACATCACATAATAAGGTCTACAACATAACTTAAAAGCATTTGGAGGTCTTTTAGGTCATGAACCATAGTTAGATATCCTTAGGGGTAATATAGTTTTGCACCATTTCTTCACTTTTTGGTGTAGAAAAGCCATCCATGTAAGACCCAATAAATGCAAGAAAAGAAATTGACAGGATTGATCAAGGACATCATCCTTAATAATGACCAAGAAGGGATGAAGAATTTCTAGGAAAATTATGGATTTTTTTTTAGAAACATAGTAATAATATATTCTGAACCTGACAAACTACCTAATGACCCCTGAAGATATGGATAATTACGAAACTGCCATTATGACAAGAATCAGATGATCAACCGTGACCATCTGCACAAAATCCATCGAATCTCGACTCTCAGCCTATTGGAGCAAACATCTTAAACAAGGTAAGGGGTTTGACCCATATCGAATCTCGACTCTCAACAGTGACCATCTCGACTCTCATTACTTGTGGATTCATAGACTATTCGGAGCAAAGAATCCAAGCCCTATATTCTCCACCTTAAAATTTTTTAAACATGGTAAGGGTTTGACCCATTTGTCGAATGACATCTCTTTCATCATCATGAGGACCTCCAAATAGATGGAATACATACTTTATGATGAAGTTTTAAAATCATGTAACATTAAAAGCGTATTCGACATTCAAAGTTATCTATATTATACGTTTAGTCCACAACAAACTTTCAACTTTATATCTATTTGGTCTGTAAACCTAAGACTATGTCCAATAGATCTTTAAATATTCATTTTTTTAAGTTCAAGATTTTAGGAGTAAGAAATTGAACTACCGAACTTTGTGATCTTAATTCATACCGTACCTACTAAATTATGCTTAGGGTAGTTCATACCTTATTTGCAAACGGTCAAAATGTATGGGTCAAACTACTATAATACGACAGTTTCTCATTAGTGGAAGCATTTGCGGGTCAAACTAAACTGAGTTTATTATGCGAGTGTCGCCCATCGGACCACTTGAGAGTCGTAATAAACAAATTCCATTATGCGATTGATGTAAGTCCGTGACACTAATCATGTCAATTTGAACAAGCTTATAAAATGAATTATTTTCATTGGGTGGCTATAAATTCAATTGATAATTCCATAGTAAATAGATTAGAAAATAAAAATAATGATATTCTTGGAGACTGCGCCCACATTGAAATCAGACCCATTTTCATCGAAATAATATAGACAAGTAACGTAACATTAAAAGCTAATGAGATGTTTAAATTTTATAACCAATAAAAAAAGAAAGAAAGTTAATTTGGTTTTGTATTCTTGTCATATTTGAGTTTGATTTATGTTGGAAAAAATGATGGGAGATTTCGATAAATGAGGGCAAATAATTCCGATCAAAGCGGAAGAAATTAATAAATAAGCATTTTATGCATTGAAATACCTTAACAAATCTTAATAATATAATTCATTAAAACTAATACACCGTATCAAATTTATATCGATTTATTATAATATCATAATCAAAACCCTCCAATTCATGGATATATCGATTTTTTATATTCATTTAGCCGGCCATGTGTAGCAAATATCATACAATTTGGTTTTATAGTTGAACATACAAATACCATGTTCAACCACTAACCACAAACATAGAGTATCGTTGCATTTGGTTCTATCTCTATCATCCTTGTAGATATCAAAGTAATGCGACCAACCAGACCACTGGAAGGTGCAGTAAAACTGTGTTGAGCCCCAAAAGTTTGGTCGAAAACTAAAAGCGTAACCGCTCAAAGGTGGGAGATGATGGACTCCCAAGTCATCATCACCAGATTTGCAGTGAATAGTTAGCTGATCATGACTTCTTAGAACATTTGTTATGTTTACTGTAATCGGTGGGTTTCGGAAGATTTTTCCATCGATGTTAGTAAATAGGGTAGCAAAGAACAATGACAATAGGAGACCGTGAAAGTGTTGAAAATGAATTCATTTTGTAAATATGAGAATATTTGTGCTGGATTTGTTCCACTTTTATATGAGTAAAATTAGGTTCCATTGTCAATTACCCCCACTAAAACTAAACAGACATATTATTGTTATATTGGAATGGGTAACTACCACCATGTTAAGCTTGTATATTTTTTTATTTATTATTAGTAATATTTTAGTTATTTTCAAAACCACCAATGGGAGCTATTGTTAACCATCTGTTGTTAGTAGTAACACGGGTTCTAAAGTGTAATGCAATGGTCCTTTAAATTTAAAGTTGATGAACAAGGATGACGTTTCAATATTTTATATTCTTGTTGTGAATGAAGGCAATTATGGACATGTTTGGTAACGAGTTCTCCTTCATTATTTACAATAAAAATAGAACCATGTTTGATAACGGGTTTTTTAAATAAAAAATATACATTTGAAACTCGTTAGGGGTCTTATGGAAACTCCACGAGAGAGTAGCATGAATGAGTTAGAGTTAAACAATACTAAGTAAGTAATCAATTCATGGGGGTTTAAAAAACTCAATTAATTTTTTTATTAATTATTCTATAACCTCTTAAAATAATTAATATTTTTATTAATTATTCTATAATCTCTTCAAATAATTTCTTGAAGTATTTAGAGGGTGATTTTCCAAAATATATATTGAGATTGAATTTTAAAAAATGTAATTCAATGTTTTAAAATAAATAAATAGATTTTTTAATAAATTAACATTTTATTTTTATTGAAAATAAAATTTAAACAAATGACCTGGTCTTACCCAACCTAACACAAATATTCATTGGTGTGGGTTGATTCCATTATTTAATAAGGGTTGCTTAGGTTAAAAAATTTACAGTCAAATAATGTTACTGGATCTAAAAAATGTCTCAAAAAAACCTAATGCAACTCATGAACACTCCATACTGTGCAATTACGATATCATACTATGAGAGTTACACTCAATACAATAATGTCAAAAAATATTAACCCCGATTTAGTTTTTTTCATCGTGTGGTTCTTATTAAGATTTCAACTTTAAGCAGAGAATGACGATGATTCGATACAATTAGCAGAAGACATTGGGGAGGCTCTAATCCTCAGCGTGAATAGTCCGATTGAATCTCTGATTTTGGATTCAGGTTCGTCTTTTCATTCGTCTCAAAATAAAGAGTTGTTTCGAAATTTCAAGTCTGGAAGTTTCGAGATGTGTATCTTGCCAACAACAAAGATTTGAAGATCGAAGTAAAAGGAGATGTCTGCATAAACACTCCGACAGGAAATTAGTGGACATTAAAGAATGTTAGATATATTCCTAGTCTCAAGAAGAACCTGATCTCTATTGGTCAGTTGGATAGCACAGGTTATGCAACAAAGTTTGGTAAGAGTTCGTGGAAGATTGTGAAGGGTGCTATGATGGTAGCACGTGGCACAAAATCTGGAACTTTATACACCACTGCAGGGTGTATGAACAGAGCTGCTGTTGCTGAAGTGTTTCAAATTGAAGTATATGGCACAATAGACTTGGACATAGCCAGAAGGAGTTTTTGGAAGGTCTGAAATCTGTTGATATGAGTCCTTGTGAGAACTGCGTTATGAGGAAACAGAAACAAGTTAGCTTGACAAAGTCTGCAACAGAATTGAAGAAAAGTACCCGGACAACGAAGCCAGTGGGAGTTGAGGTTGAGTTGCAGAATAATTCACAGAGTGATGTTGTAGCAGATACTTGAGAAACTCCTGAGACTGTTGCTGAGAAACTAGAGGTGAAGCAAGTGGGAGCTGAGGTTGAGTTGGTGAAAGATTCACATAGTGATGTTGTAGCGGATACTCAAGAAACTTCTGAGACTCTTGCTGAGGAACCAGTGGTGAAGCAAGTTGGAGTTGAGGGTTTAGTGACTTGAGCCCTTACAATTTACATGAGCTCTATCATCCTAGCTTAATTTACATATTCAAAATACAATTTTGAATGTACATACAAATAATTAGATGAAAGTGGAAATCCATATTTATCAATAATGTGATGAAAATGAAAAAAGTGAAAATAATAAAAGTGGGAAAAGTGAAAATAATAAAACAAAAGATAGAAGACAAACAAACATGATGAGATATGTGAGGAATTATGTTTCATCCTGACATATTTCACTTGCGATTTATTTTTTATTTTTTACAAATAATTTAACGACTATTCAGTCATTGATGATGATATTTACAAAGGTGGTTGAGAATCCAAGAATGGATCATTAAGATCATAAATCGTGTCTTCCTCTTCTTCATCTACAATAGAAGGAAAGATGTCGAACCGACTGATGCGGCCTCTTGAAGATGCTTT